>NW_026046341.1:0-34560 GCF_023864275.1 Schistocerca cancellata
AGAGGCGGCCGAAACACCATATCCTTAACATACCCCCATAAGAAAAAATCGCAGGGGGTAAGATCACGGCTTCTTGGAGGCCAGTGATGAAGTGCTCTGTCACGGGCTGCCTGGCCGCCGATCCATCGCCTCGGGTAGTTGACATTCAGGTAGTTACGGAGAGATAAGAGCCAATGTGGTGGCGCTCCATCCTGCTTAAATATGAATTGTTGTGCTTCTTGTTCGAGCTGAGGGAACAGCCAATTCTCTAACATCTCAAGATACTGTAGTCCGGTTACAGTAGCACCTTCGAAGAAAAAGGGACCAAAAACTTTATTGGCTGGAATGGCACAGAGAACGTTCGCCTTAGGCGAGTCACGTTCATACTGAGTTGTTTCCCGCGGATTCTCAGTGCCCCATATACAGACATTGTGACGGTTGACTTTCCCGTTAGTGTGAAAAGTTGCTTCATCACTAAACACAATCTTTGAAATGAAAGATTCATCTGTTTCCATTTGAGCAGGGATAAAATCACAGAAATCGATTCTTTTAATCTTACCAGCTGCAGACAGTGCTTGAACCAATTTCAGACGATAAGGTTTCATAACTAACCATTTTCGTAGGACTTTCCATACAGTTGATTGTGGAATTTGCAGCTCTCTGCTAGCTCTGCGAGTCGATTTTCCTGGGCTGCGAACAAATGCTTGCTGGATGCGTGCTACATTTTCATCACTCTTTCTCGGCCATCCAGAACTTTTCCCTTTGCACAAACACCCATTCTCTGTTAACTGTTTGTACCAACATTTAATACACCACCTATCAGCAGGTTTAACACCATACTTTGTTCGAAAGCACGCGGAACAACTGTCGTCGATTCACTTCTGCCGTACTCAATAACACAAAAAGCATTCTGTTGAGCGGTCACCATCTTAGCATCAACTGATGCTGACGCCTAGTCAACAGCGCCTCAAGCGAACAAATGTACAACTAAATGAAACTTTATAGGTCCCTTAATTCGCTGACAGATAGTGCTTAGCTCTGCCTTTTGTCGTTGCAGAGTTTTAAATTCCTGAAGTTGTGGTATTCTTTTTGAATCACCCTGTATTACTGCTTTATATATTTGTAGTTTTGTGCTGTGCGTCATTTCTTTGGTTATTAGTAGCGGGTAGATTGCGTGCATTGCTCGTCTTATTTTGGTCTTTTTATCCTTGATGTGGTTCGTGAACAGCATTTTGCTGTCCAACGTAACTCCAAGATACTTTACATTCGTCGTGCAGTGTATTCTGTGGCCATTTAATTCGATTCTGTCGTTGGGGACTGGTCCGTGCCGAGTAAAGAGAGTGGCTTGCGTTTTCTCCACATAGATTTTTATTTTGTTTAGTTTGGCCCAATGTTCAGTGTGGTCCGTTTGCTCCTGAAGTCTTCTTAGTGTAGTGTCCAGTCTTCTGTAACTTGTAAGTATCGCTGTGTCGTCAGCAAACTGGGCCAGTACTGTGTCCTCCCTCTTTTTTTTTTTTCTAAATCATTATGAATGTCATGAATTCCGATTCTCTATGTCTACTGTTCTTTCCTTTCAGGGTTGTCAGATGGTTCCTTTCGCATTATATCACCATCATCATCATCTGAGTGCTCTTCTAATAGTGTCCCTTTTGCAGAGGATGTCTTTGATTCAGGATTTAAAGATGTGTCAGCTCTGATTCTTTCTGATCTCTTTATGATATCCCTCTCAGTCCTAGTTGTTCCTGACACCTTTAGGGGTGCCATGGCTACTATTCCTAACTGTGTTCTTATCTGGATATATCTGGTGACTGTGTTGACAATCAATTGGTTCTGTACAGATCTAGCTCCTTGATAATTTTCTAGTGTTTGGTTGTTTATGCAGGCTATTGTAATTGCCCCCAGAGCTAGCTTGTCAAAGTGTTTTCTATTTAACACAAATGTTTCAGCTGGTTTCCTTATAATTTTAGCATAAGGTTGTTGCTCTGAGGGGAGACCTGCAAGGTATTTACATGCGTTCTTATAAGATAGGAATTGATCTCTGAACGGTTTGTACTGAAGTAGCTCTACCCAATGGGAGATGATATGTGCTACTGGATCAGTAGCAAATGTATCATGTGACATCGTATCAATAAAGTCAACAGAGCATCACATATCTTCCCCATGTTAGAGTTTGAAAATGCCTGTCTTGCAGATGCGATACAGAAGAATATACATTTTCTCAAGGAAAAGACACTCATCCCGTATGTGCAGAAGGTTACAACATTGTCCATTTTAGGTCTAATGTTCCCCCACCACAATATATCCTCTTTGACAACACCAATTATTTGAGATGGTCCGCTAAGCCTTGCTTTCATCCAACCTTCGTAAGTTTTGTTTGTTATCTGCTTGTAGAACAGTAGTCCCTTTTGCAGAGGATGTCTTTGATTCAGGATTTAAAGATGTGTCAGCTCTGATTCTTTCTGATCTCTTTATGATATCCCTCTCAGGCCTAGTTGTTCCTGACACCTTGAGGGTTGCCATGGCTACTATTCCTAACTGTGTTCTTATCTGGATATATCTGGTGACTGTGTTGACAATCAATTGGTTCTGTACAGATCTAGCTCCTTGATAATATTCTAGTGTTTGGTTGTTTATGCAGGCTATTGTAATTGCCCCCAGAGCTAGCTTGTCAAAGTGTTTTCTATTTAACACAAATGTTTCAGCTGGTTTCCTTGTAATTTTAGCATAAGGTTGTTGCTCTGAGGGAGACCTGCAAGGTATTTACATGCATTCTTATAAGATAGGAATTGATCTCTGAAGGGTTTGTATAGAAGCAGCTCAACCCAGTGGGATATTATGTGCTCCTGGATCAATAGCAAATGTGTTATGTGACATCTTATCAATAAAGTGATCAGAGATATCACGAATCTTCCCCATGTCAGAGTTTGAAAATGCCTGTCTTGCTGATGCGATACAGAAGAATATGCATTTTCTCAGGGAAAAGACACTCATCCCGTATGTGCAAAAGACTACAACATTATCCATTTTAGGTCTAATGTTCCCCCACCACAATATATCCTATTCGACAACATCAATTGTTTGAGATAGTCCGCTAAGCCTTGCTTTCATCCAACCTTCATAATTTTTGTTTGTTATCTGCTTGTAGAACAATAGAGATATAACTCCAAATAGAACTATCATCTGCTGAGGTTCGTCTAGACATCTATTAACCCCAATTTCTCCAAGCATCACACAAGGGGGGTTGACATTAGCTTGATCTATTTCATTTTCAGCCTCGATTGTGTTTTCTAAAATATCGTTTGCAGCGTGCGCACTCTGGTTTAGATCCAATTTGTTCAATCTCAAGTTTACGTTTAATTCTTGTAGGCCTAGGTTAAGATCCCAGTCTGCCGGAATATTATCCGGGTGAAAATATGAAAAGAAGAATTTTAAGTAACTTCCCATTAATATATCTCTGTTTACTCTCTCGGATGAGAATCAATGTTTCAAGCAGTCTAATCTAAATGCCGCTAGTCCTCTTGTTTGTTCATATTGTGGGTTCAGAACAGCTATTTGCATGTCGGGTTTTGATTGACGGTTCAATACAACATGTTGGTTGGAAGTTAAATCTGCCTTTCTTTGGGAGATGTGCAGAAGGTCCAGGCATGTTGCTGGGAGCACAGCCTCAAAAGATGGTTGGAATGATCCTTGAGACATGTTGGAGCTTCCTATATCATTACCAAACAGGAGATGTATCTCTCGTCCGTATTCGTACATTTTTTCACAGACCTGTTTTAGGACAAAAATCTGATCTGTGGTTGATCTCCCTGCCTGGAAACCTCCTTGGTATTCTCGAATTATGTCTGTTGTTATAGGTTTTATTCGTTCTAATAGGCAGTTGGAGAAGATCTTATAACAGGTGTTGAGTAGCGCTATGCCCCTGTAGTTGTCACATACGGATTTGTCTTTCTTTTTATATATGGGGCATATCACAGCTACCTTCCATTCCTCTGGTATTTCATGTTTTACCCAAATTTGCTCGATTAGCTTGTGGATTTTGAAACATTTGTTTGATGTTTGTTTTACTTGTGATGCCCCAGGCTGAGCATCCGTATAGTATGGCGGGTTGTACAGGGTGATTCAAAAAGAATACCACAACTTTAAAAATGTGTATTTAATGAAAGAAACATAATATAACCTTCTGTTATACATCATTACAAAGAGTATTTAAAAAGGTTTTTTTCACTCAAAAACAAGTTCAGAGATGTTCAGTATGGCCCCCTCCAGACACTCGAGCAATATCAACCCGATACTCCAACTCGTTCCACACTCTCTGTAGCATATCAGGCGTAACAGTTTGGATAGCTGCTGTTATTTCTCGTTTCAAATCATCAATGGTGGCTGGGAGAGGCGGCCGAAACACCATATCCTTAACATACCCCCATAAGAAAAAATCGCAGGGGGTAAGATCACGGCTTCTTGGAGGCCAGTGATGAAGTGCTCTGTCACGGGCTGCCTGGCCGCCGATCCATCGCCTCGGGTAGTTGACATTCAGGTAGTTACGGAGAGATAAGAGCCAATGTGGTGGCGCTCCATCCTGCTGAAATATGAATTGTTGTGCTTCTTGTTCGAGCTGAGGGAACAGCCAATTCTCTAACATCTCAAGATACTGTAGTCCGGTTACAGTAGCACCTTCGAAGAAAAAGGGACCAAAAACTTTATTGGCTGAAATGGCACAGAAAACGTTCGCCTTAGGCGAGTCACGTTCATACTGTGTTGTTTCCCGCGGATTCTCAGTGCCCCATATACAGACATTGTGACGGTTGACTTTCCCGTTAGTGTGGAAAGTTGCTTCATCACTAAACACAATCTTTGAAATGAAAGATTCATCTGTTTCCATTTTAGCAGGGATAAAATCACAGAAATCGATTCTTTTAATCTTACCAGCTGCAGACAGTGCTTGAACCAATTTCAGACGATAAGGTTTCATAACTAACCATTTTCGTAGGACTCTCCATACAGTTGATTGTGGAATTTGCAGCTCTCTGCTAGCTCTGCGAGTCGATTTTCCTGGGCTGCGAACAAATGCTTGCTGGATGCGTGCTACATTTTCATCACTCTTTCTCGGCCATCCAGAACTTTTCCCTTTGCACAAACACCCATTCTCTGTTAACTGTTTATACCAACATTTAATACACCACCTATCAGCAGGTTTAACACCATACTTTGTTCGAAAGCACGCTGAACAACTGTCGTCGATTCACTTCTGCCGTACTCAATAACACAAAAAGCATTCTGTTGAGCGGTCACCATCTCAGCATCAACTGATGCTGACGCCTAGTCAACAGCGCCTCAAGCGAACAAATGTACAACTAAATGAAACTTTATAGGTCCCTTAATTCGCTGACAGATAGTGCTTAGCTCTGCCTTTTGTCGTTGCAGAGTTTTAAATTCCTAAAGTTGTGGTATTCTTTTTGAATCACCCTGTATTACTGCTTTATATATTTGTAGTTTTGTGCTGTGCGTCATTTCTTTGGTTATTAGTAGCGGGTAGATTGCGTGCATTGCTCGTCTTATTTTGGTCTTTTTATCCTTGATGTGGTTCGTGAACAGCATTTTGCTGTCCAATGTAACTCCAAGATACTTTACATTCGTCGTGCAGTGTATTCTGTGGCCATTTAATTCGATTCTGTCGTTGGGGACTGGTCCGTGCCGAGTAAAGAGAGTGGCTTGCGTTTTCTCCACATAGATTTTTATTTTGATTAGTTTGGCCCAATGTTCAGTGTGGTCCGTTTGCTCCTGAAGTCTTCTTAGTGTAGTGTCCAGTCTTCTGTAACTTGTAAGTATCGCTGTGTCGTCAGCAAACTGGGCCAGTACTGTGTCCTCCCTCTTTTTTTCTAAATCATTATGAATGTCATGAATTCCGATTCGGATTTAAAGATGTATCAGCTCTGATTCTTTCTGATCTCTTTATGATATCCCTCTCAGGCCTAGTTGTTCCTGATACCTTGAGGGATGCCATGGCTACTATTCCTAACTGTGTTCTTATCTGGATATATCTGGTGACTGTGTTGACAATCAATTGGTTCTGTACAGATCTAGCTCCTTGATAAGTTTCTAGTGTTTGGTTGTTTATGCAGGCTATTGTAATTGCCCCCAGAGCTAGCTTGTCAAAGTGTTTTCAATTTAACACAAATGTTTCAGCTGGTTTCCTTATAATTTTAGCATAAGGTTGTTGCACTGAGGGGAGACCTGCAAGGTATTTACATGCATTCTTATAAGATAGGAATTGATCTCTGAAGGGTTTGTATAGAAGCAGCTCAACCCAGTGGGATATTATGTGCTCCTGGATCAATAGCAAATGTGTTATGTGACATCTTATCAATAAAGTGATCAGAGATATCACGAATCTTCCCCATGTCAGAGTTTGAAAATGCCTGTCTTGCTGATGCGATACAGAAGAATATGCATTTTCTCAAGGAAAAGACACTCATCCCGTATGTGCAAAAGACTACAACATTATCCATTTTAGGTCTAATGTTCCCCCACCACAATATATCCTATTCGACAACATCAATTGTTTGAGATAGTCCGCTAAGCCTTGCTTTCATCCAACCTTCATAATTTTTGTTTGTTATCTGCTTGTAGAACAATAGAGATATAACTCCAAATAGAACTATCATCTGCTGAGGTTCGTCTAGACATCTATTAACCCCAATTTCTCCAAGCATCACACAAAGGGGGTTGACATTAGCTTGATCTATTTCATTTTCAGCCTCGATTCTGTTTTCTAAAATCTCGTTTGCAGCATCCGCACTCTGGTTTAGATCAAATTTGTTCAATCTCAAGTTTACGTTTAATTCTTGTAGGCCTAGGTTAAGATCCCAGTCTGCCGGAATATTATCCGGGTGAAAATATGAAAAGAAGAATTTTAAGTAACTTCCCATTAATATATCTCTGTTTACTCTCTCGGATGAGAATCAATGTTTTAAGCAGTCTAATCTAAATGCCGCTAGTCCTCTTGTTTGTTCATATTGTGGGTTCAGAACAGCTATTTGCATGTCGGGTTTTGATTGACGGTTCAATACAACATGTTGGTTGGAAGTTAAATCTGCCTTTCTTTGGGAGATGTGCAGAAGGTCCAGGCATGTTGCTGGGAGCACAGCCTCAAAAGATGGTTGGAATGATCCTTGAGACATGTTGGAGCTTCCTATATCATTACCAAACAGGAGATGTATCTCTCGTCCGTATTCGTACATTTTTTTAACAGACCTGTTTTAGGACAAAAATCTGATCTGTGGTTGATCTCCCTGCCTGGAAACCTCCTTGGTATTCTCGAATTATGTCTGTTGTTATAGGTTTTATTCGTTCTAATAGGCAGTTGGAGAAGATCTTATAACAGGTGTTGAGTAGCGCTATGCCCCTGTAGTTGTCACATACGGATTTGTCTTTCTTTTTATATATGGGGCATATCACAGCTACCTTCCATTCCTCTGGTATTTCATGTTTTACACAAATTTGCTCGATTAGCTTGTGGATTTTGAAACATTTGTTTGATGTTTGTTTTACTTGTGATGCCCCAGGCTGAGCATCCGTATAGTATGGCGGGTTGTACAGGGTGATTCAAAAAGAATACCACAACTTTAAAAATGTGTATTTAATGAAAGAAACATAATATAACCTTCTGTTATACATCATTACAAAGAGTATTTAAAAAGGTTTTTTTCACTCAAAAACAAGTTCAGAGATGTTCAGTATGGCCCCCTCCAGACACTCGAGCAATATCAACCCAATACTCCAACTCGTTCCACACTCTCTGTAGCATATCAGGCGTAACAGTTTGGATAGCTGCTGTTATTTCTCGTTTCAAATCATCAATGGTGGCTGGGAGAGGCGGCCGAAACACCATATCCTTAACATACCCCCATAAGAAAAAATCGCAGGGGGTAAGATCACGGCTTCTTGGAGGCCAGTGATGAAGTGCTCTGTCACGGGCTGCCTGGCCGCCGATCCATCGCCTCGGGTAGTTGACATTCAGGTAGTTACGGACAGATAAGTGCCAATGTGGTGGCGCTCCATCCTGCTGAAATATGAATTGTTGTGCTTCTTGTTCGAGCTTAGGGAACAGCCAATTCTCTAACATCTCAAGATACTGTAGTCCGGTTACAGTAGCACCTTCGAAGAAAAAGGGACCAAAAATTTTATTGGCTGAAATGGCACAGAAAACGTTCGCCTTAGGCGAGTCACGTTCATACTGTGTTGTTTCCCGCGGATTCTCAGTGCCCCATATACAGACATTGTGACGGTTGACTTTCCCGTTAGTGTGGAAAGTTGCTTCATCACTAAACACAATCTTTGAAACGAAAGATTCATCTGTTTCCATTTGAGCAGGGATAAAATCACAGAAATCGATTCTTTTAATCTTACCAGCTGCAGACAGTGCTTGAACCAATTTCAGACGATAAGGTTTCATAACTAACCATTTTCGTAGGACTCTCCATACAGTTGATTGTGGAATTTGCAGCTCTCTGCTAGCTCTGCGAGTCGATTTTCCTGGGCTGCGAACAAATGCTTGCTGGATGCGTGCTACATTTTCATCACTCTTTCTCGGCCATCCAGAACTTTTCCCTTTGCACAAACACCCATTCTCTGTTAACTGTTTATACCAACATTTAATACACCACCTATCAGCAGGTTTAACACCATACTTTGTTCGAAAGCACGCTGAACAACTGTCGTCGATTCACTTCTGCCGTACTCAATAACACAAAAAGCATTCTGTTGAGCGGTCACCATCTTAGCATCAACTGATGCTGACGCCTAGTCAACAGCGCCTCAAGCGAACAAATGTACAACTAAATGAAACTTTATAGGTCCCTTAATTCGCTGACAGATAGTGCTTAGCTCTGCCTTTTGTCGTTGCAGAGTTTTAAATTCCTAAAGTTGTGGTATTCTTTTTGAATCACCCTGTATTACTGCTTTATATATTTGTAGTTTTGTGCTGTGCGTCATTTCTTTGGTTATTAGTAGCGGGTAGATTGCGTGCATTGCTCGTCTTATTTTGGTCTTTTTATCCTTGATGTGGTTCGTGAACAGCATTTTGCTGTCCAATGTAACTCCAAGATACTTTACATTCGTCGTCCAGTGTATTCTGTGGCCATTTAATTCGATTCCGTCGTTGGGGACTGGTCCGTGCCGAGTAAAGAGAGTGGCTTGCGTTTTCTCCACATAGATTTTTATTTTGTTTAGTTTGGCCCAATGTTCAGTGTGGTCCGTTTGCTCCTGAAGTCTTCTTAGTGTAGTGTCCAGTCTTCTGTAACTTGTAAGTATCGCTGTGTCGTCAGCAAACTGGGCCATTACTGTGTCCTCCCTCTTTTTTTTCTAAATCATTATGAATGTCATGAATTCCGATTCGGATTTAAAGATGTATCAGCTCTGATTCTTTCTGATCTCTTTATGATATCCCTCTCAGGCCTAGTTGTTCCTGATACCTTGAGGGATGCCATGGCTACTATTCCTAACTGTGTTCTTATCTGGATATATCTGGTGACTGTGTTGACAATCAATTGGTTCTGTACAGATCTAGCTCCTTGATAAGTTTCTAGTGTTTGGTTGTTTATGCAGGCTATTGTAATTGCCCCCAGAGCTAGCTTGTCAAAGTGTTTTCAATTTAACACAAATGTTTCAGCTGGTTTCCTTATAATTTTAGCATAAGGTTGTTGCACTGAGGGGAGACCTGCAAGGTATTTACATGCATTCTTATAAGATAGGAATTGATCTCTGAAGGGTTTGTATAGAAGCAGCTCAACCCAGTGGGATATTATGTGCTCCTGGATCAATAGCAAATGTGTTATGTGACATCTTATCAATAAAGTGATCAGAGATATCACGAATCCTCCCCATGTCAGAGTTTGAAAATGCCTGTCTTGCTGATGCGATACAGAAGAATATGCATTTTCTCAAGGAAAAGACACTCATCCCGTATGTGCAAAAGACTACAACATTATCCATTTTAGGTCTAATGTTCCCCCACCACAATATATCCTATTCGACAACATCAATTGTTTGAGATAGTCCGCTAAGCCTTGCTTTCATCCAACCTTCATAATTTTTGTTTGTTATCTGCTTGTAGAACAATAGAGATATAACTCCAAATAGAACTATCATCTGCTGAGGTTCGTCTAGACATCTATTAACCCCAATTTCTCCAAGCATCACACAAAGGGGGTTGACATTAGCTTGATCTATTTCATTTTCAGCCTCGATTCTGTTTTCTAAAATCTCGTTTGCAGCATCCGTACTCTGGTTTAGATCAAATTTGTTCAATCTCAAGTTTACGTTTAATTCTTGTAGGCCTAGGTTAAGATCCCAGTCTGCCGGAATATTATCCGGGTGAAAATATGAAAAGAAGAATTTTAAGTAACTTCCCATTAATATATCTCTGTTTACTCTCTCGGATGAGAATCAATGTTTTAAGCAGTCTAATCTAAATGCCGCTAGTCCTCTTGTTTGTTCATATTGTGGGTTCAGAACAGCTATTTGCATGTCGGGTTTTGATTGACGGTTCAATACAACATGTTGGTTGGAAGTTAAATCTGCCTTTCTTTGGGAGATGTGCAGAAGGTCCAGGCATGTTGCTGGGAGCACAGCCTCAAAAGATGGTTGGAATGATCCTTGAGACATGTTGGAGCTTCCTATATCATTACCAAACAGGAGATGTATCTCTCGTCCGTATTCGTACATTTTTTTAACAGACCTGTTTTAGGACAAAAATCTGATCTGTGGTTGATCTCCCTGCCTGGAAACCTCCTTGGTATTCTCGAATTATGTCTGTTGTTATAGGTTTTATTCGTTCTAATAGGCAGTTGGAGAAGATCTTATAACAGGTGTTGAGTAGCGCTATGCCCCTGTAGTTGTCACATACGGATTTGTCTTTCTTTTTATATATGGGGCATATCACAGCTACCTTCCATTCCTCTGGTATTTCATGTTTTACCCAAATTTGCTCGATTAGCTTGTGGATTTTGAAACATTTGTTTGATGTTTGTTTTACTTGTGATGCCCCAGGCTGAGCATCCGTATAGTATGGCGGGTTGTACAGGGTGATTCAAAAAGAATACCACAACTTTAAAAATGTGTATTTAATGAAAGAAACATAATATAACCTTCTGTTATACATCATTACAAAGAGTATTTAAAAAGGTTTTTTTCACTCAAAAACAAGTTCAGAGATGTTCAGTATGGCCCCCTCCAGACACTCGAGCAATATCAACCCGATACTCCAACTCGTTCCACACTCTCTGTAGCATATCAGGCGTAACAGTTTGGATAGCTGCTGTTATTTCTCGTTTCAAATCACCAATGGTGGCTGGGAGAGGCGGCCGAAACACCATATCCTTAACATACCCCCATAAGAAAAAATCGCAGGGGGTAAGATCACGGCTTCTTGGAGGCCAGTGATGAAGTGCTCTGTCACGGGCTGCCTGGCCGCCGATCCATCGCCTCGGGTAGTTGACATTCAGGTAGTTACGGAGAGATAAGAGCCAATGTGGTGGCGCTCCATCCTGCTTAAATATGAATTGTTGTGCTTCTTGTTCGAGCTGAGGGAACAGCCAATTCTCTAACATCTCAAGATACTGTAGTCCGGTTACAGTAGCACCTTCGAAGAAAAAGGGACCAAAAACTTTATTGGCTGGAATGGCACAGAGAACGTTCGCCTTAGGCGAGTCACGTTCATACTGAGTTGTTTCCCGCGGATTCTCAGTGCCCCATATACAGACATTGTGACGGTTGACTTTCCCGTTAGTGTGAAAAGTTGCTTCATCACTAAACACAATCTTTGAAATGAAAGATTCATCTGTTTCCATTTGAGCAGGGATAAAATCACAGAAATCGATTCTTTTAATCTTACCAGCTGCAGACAGTGCTTGAACCAATTTCAGACGATAAGGTTTCATAACTAACCATTTTCGTAGGACTTTCCATACAGTTGATTGTGGAATTTGCAGCTCTCTGCTAGCTCTGCGAGTCGATTTTCCTGGGCTGCGAACAAATGCTTGCTGGATGCGTGCTACATTTTCATCACTCTTTCTCGGCCATCCAGAACTTTTCCCTTTGCACAAACACCCATTCTCTGTTAACTGTTTGTACCAACATTTAATACACCACCTATCAGCAGGTTTAACACCATACTTTGTTCGAAAGCACGCGGAACAACTGTCGTCGATTCACTTCTGCCGTACTCAATAACACAAAAAGCATTCTGTTGAGCGGTCACCATCTTAGCATCAACTGATGCTGACGCCTAGTCAACAGCGCCTCAAGCGAACAAATGTACAACTAAATGAAACTTTATAGGTCCCTTAATTCGCTGACAGATAGTGCTTAGCTCTGCCTTTTGTCGTTGCAGAGTTTTAAATTCCTGAAGTTGTGGTATTCTTTTTGAATCACCCTGTATTACTGCTTTATATATTTGTAGTTTTGTGCTGTGCGTCATTTCTTTGGTTATTAGTAGCGGGTAGATTGCGTGCATTGCTCGTCTTATTTTGGTCTTTTTATCCTTGATGTGGTTCGTGAACAGCATTTTGCTGTCCAACGTAACTCCAAGATACTTTACATTCGTCGTGCAGTGTATTCTGTGGCCATTTAATTCGATTCTGTCGTTGGGGACTGGTCCGTGCCGAGTAAAGAGAGTGGCTTGCGTTTTCTCCACATAGATTTTTATTTTGTTTAGTTTGGCCCAATGTTCAGTGTGGTCCGTTTGCTCCTGAAGTCTTCCTAGTGTAGTGTCCAGTCTTCTGTAACTTGTAAGTATCGCTGTGTCGTCAGCAAACTGGGCCAGTACTGTGTCCTCCCTCTTTTTTTTTTTCCTAAATCATTATGAATGTCATGAATTCCGATTCTCTATGTCTACTGTTCTTTCCTTTCAGGGTTGTCAGATGGTTCCTTTCGCATTATATCACCATCATCATCATCTGAGTGCTCTTCTAATAGTGTCCCTTTTGCAGAGGATGTCTTTGATTCAGGATTTAAAGATGTGTCAGCTCTGATTCTTTCTGATCTCTTTATGATATCCCTCTCAGTCCTAGTTGTTCCTGACACCTTTAGGGGTGCCATGGCTACTATTCCTAACTGTGTTCTTATCTGGATATATCTGGTGACTGTGTTGACAATCAATTGGTTCTGTACAGATCTAGCTCCTTGATAATTTTCTAGTGTTTGGTTGTTTATGCAGGCTATTGTAATTGCCCCCAGAGCTAGCTTGTCAAAGTGTTTTCTATTTAACACAAATGTTTCAGCTGGTTTCCTTATAATTTTAGCATAAGGTTGTTGCTCTGAGGGGAGACCTGCAAGGTATTTACATGCGTTCTTATAAGATAGGAATTGATCTCTGAACGGTTTGTACTGAAGTAGCTCTACCCAATGGGAGATGATATGTGCTACTGGATCAGTAGCAAATGTATCATGTGACATCGTATCAATAAAGTCAACAGAGCATCACATATCTTCCCCATGTTAGAGTTTGAAAATGCCTGTCTTGCAGATGCGATACAGAAGAATATACATTTTCTCAAGGAAAAGACACTCATCCCGTATGTGCAGAAGGTTACAACATTGTCCATTTTAGGTCTAATGTTCCCCCACCACAATATATCCTCTTTGACAACACCAATTATTTGAGATGGTCCGCTAAGCCTTGCTTTCATCCAACCTTCGTAAGTTTTGTTTGTTATCTGCTTGTAGAACAGTAGTCCCTTTTGCAGAGGATGTCTTTGATTCAGGATTTAAAGATGTGTCAGCTCTGATTCTTTCTGATCTCTTTATGATATCCCTCTCAGGCCTAGTTGTTCCTGACACCTTGAGGGTTGCCATGGCTACTATTCCTAACTGTGTTCTTATCTGGATATATCTGGTGACTGTGTTGACAATCAATTGGTTCTGTACAGATCTAGCTCCTTGATAATATTCTAGTGTTTGGTTGTTTATGCAGGCTATTGTAATTGCCCCCAGAGCTAGCTTGTCAAAGTGTTTTCTATTTAACACAAATGTTTCAGCTGGTTTCCTTGTAATTTTAGCATAAGGTTGTTGCTCTGAGGGGAGACCTGCAAGGTATTTACATGCATTCTTATAAGATAGGAATTGATCTCTGAAGGGTTTGTATAGAAGCAGCTCAACCCAGTGGGATATTATGTGCTCCTGGATCAATAGCAAATGTGTTATGTGACATCTTATCAATAAAGTGATCAGAGATATCACGAATCTTCCCCATGTCAGAGTTTGAAAATGCCTGTCTTGCTGATGCGATACAGAAGAATATGCATTTTCTCAGGGAAAAGACACTCATCCCGTATGTGCAAAAGACTACAACATTATCCATTTTAGGTCTAATGTTCCCCCACCACAATATATCCTATTCGACAACATCAATTGTTTGAGATAGTCCGCTAAGCCTTGCTTTCATCCAACCTTCATAATTTTTGTTTGTTATCTGCTTGTAGAACAATAGAGATATAACTCCAAATAGAACTATCATCTGCTGAGGTTCGTCTAGACATCTATTAACCCCAATTTCTCCAAGCATCACACAAGGGGGGTTGACATTAGCTTGATCTATTTCATTTTCAGCCTCGATTGTGTTTTCTAAAATATCGTTTGCAGCGTGCGCACTCTGGTTTAGATCCAATTTGTTCAATCTCAAGTTTACGTTTAATTCTTGTAGGCCTAGGTTAAGATCCCAGTCTGCCGGAATATTATCCGGGTGAAAATATGAAAAGAAGAATTTTAAGTAACTTCCCATTAATATATCTCTGTTTACTCTCTCGGATGAGAATCAATGTTTCAAGCAGTCTAATCTAAATGCCGCTAGTCCTCTTGTTTGTTCATATTGTGGGTTCAGAACAGCTATTTGCATGTCGGGTTTTGATTGACGGTTCAATACAACATGTTGGTTGGAAGTTAAATCTGCCTTTCTTTGGGAGATGTGCAGAAGGTCCAGGCATGTTGCTGGGAGCACAGCCTCAAAAGATGGTTGGAATGATCCTTGAGACATGTTGGAGCTTCCTATATCATTACCAAACAGGAGATGTATCTCTCGTCCGTATTCGTACATTTTTTCACAGACCTGTTTTAGGACAAAAATCTGATCTGTGGTTGATCTCCCTGCCTGGAAACCTCCTTGGTATTCTCGAATTATGTCTGTTGTTATAGGTTTTATTCGTTCTAATAGGCAGTTGGAGAAGATCTTATAACAGGTGTTGAGTAGCGCTATGCCCCTGTAGTTGTCACATACGGATTTGTCTTTCTTTTTATATATGGGGCATATCACAGCTACCTTCCATTCCTCTGGTATTTCATGTTTTACCCAAATTTGCTCGATTAGCTTGTGGATTTTGAAACATTTGTTTGATGTTTGTTTTACTTGTGATGCCCCAGGCTGAGCATCCGTATAGTATGGCGGGTTGTACAGGGTGATTCAAAAAGAATACCACAACTTTAAAAATGTGTATTTAATGAAAGAAACATAATATAACCTTCTGTTATACATCATTACAAAGAGTATTTAAAAAGGTTTTTTTCACTCAAAAACAAGTTCAGAGATGTTCAGTATGGCCCCCTCCAGACACTCGAGCAATATCAACCCGATACTCCAACTCGTTCCACACTCTCTGTAGCATATCAGGCGTAACAGTTTGGATAGCTGCTGTTATTTCTCGTTTCAAATCATCAATGGTGGCTGGGAGAGGCGGCCGAAACACCATATCCTTAACATACCCCCATAAGAAAAAATCGCAGGGGGTAAGATCACGGCTTCTTGGAGGCCAGTGATGAAGTGCTCTGTCACGGGCTGCCTGGCCGCCGATCCATCGCCTCGGGTAGTTGACATTCAGGTAGTTACGGAGAGATAAGAGCCAATGTGGTGGCGCTCCATCCTGCTGAAATATGAATTGTTGTGCTTCTTGTTCGAGCTGAGGGAACAGCCAATTCTCTAACATCTCAAGATACTGTAGTCCGGTTACAGTAGCACCTTCGAAGAAAAAGGGACCAAAAACTTTATTGGCTGAAATGGCACAGAAAACGTTCGCCTTAGGCGAGTCACGTTCATACTGTGTTGTTTCCCGCGGATTCTCAGTGCCCCATATACAGACATTGTGACGGTTGACTTTCCCGTTAGTGTGGAAAGTTGCTTCATCACTAAACACAATCTTTGAAATGAAAGATTCATCTGTTTCCATTTTAGCAGGGATAAAATCACAGAAATCGATTCTTTTAATCTTACCAGCTGCAGACAGTGCTTGAACCAATTTCAGACGATAAGGTTTCATAACTAACCATTTTCGTAGGACTCTCCATACAGTTGATTGTGGAATTTGCAGCTCTCTGCTAGCTCTGCGAGTCGATTTTCCTGGGCTGCGAACAAATGCTTGCTGGATGCGTGCTACATTTTCATCACTCTTTCTCGGCCATCCAGAACTTTTCCCTTTGCACAAACACCCATTCTCTGTTAACTGTTTATACCAACATTTAATACACCACCTATCAGCAGGTTTAACACCATACTTTGTTCGAAAGCACGCTGAACAACTGTCGTCGATTCACTTCTGCCGTACTCAATAACACAAAAAGCATTCTGTTGAGCGGTCACCATCTCAGCATCAACTGATGCTGACGCCTAGTCAACAGCGCCTCAAGCGAACAAATGTACAACTAAATGAAACTTTATAGGTCCCTTAATTCGCTGACAGATAGTGCTTAGCTCTGCCTTTTGTCGTTGCAGAGTTTTAAATTCCTAAAGTTGTGGTATTCTTTTTGAATCACCCTGTATTACTGCTTTATATATTTGTAGTTTTGTGCTGTGCGTCATTTCTTTGGTTATTAGTAGCGGGTAGATTGCGTGCATTGCTCGTCTTATTTTGGTCTTTTTATCCTTGATGTGGTTCGTGAACAGCATTTTGCTGTCCAATGTAACTCCAAGATACTTTACATTCGTCGTGCAGTGTATTCTGTGGCCATTTAATTCGATTCCGTCGTTGGGGACTGGTCCGTGCCGAGTAAAGAGAGTGGCTTGCGTTTTCTCCACATAGATTTTTATTTTGTTTAGTTTGGCCCAATGTTCAGTGTGGTCCGTTTGCTCCTGAAGTCTTCTTAGTGTAGTGTCCAGTCTTCTGTAACTTGTAAGTATCGCTGTGTCGTCAGCAAACTGGGCCAGTACTGTGTCCTCCCTCTTTTTTTTCTAAATCATTATGAATGTCATGAATTCCGATTCGGATTTAAAGATGTATCAGCTCTGATTCTTTCTGATCTCTTTATGATATCCCTCTCAGGCCTAGTTGTTCCTGATACCTTGAGGGATGCCATGGCTACTATTCCTAACTGTGTTCTTATCTGGATATATCTGGTGACTGTGTTGACAATCAATTGGTTCTGTACAGATCTAGCTCCTTGATAAGTTTCTACTGTTTGGTTGTTTATGCAGGCTATTGTAATTGCCCCCAGAGCTAGCTTGTCAAAGTGTTTTCAATTTAACACAAATGTTTCAGCTGGTTTCCTTATAATTTTAGCATAAGGTTGTTGCACTGAGGGGAGACCTGCAAGGTATTTACATGCATTCTTATAAGATAGGAATTGATCTCTGAAGGGTTTGTATAGAAGCAGCTCAACCCAGTGGGATATTATGTGCTCCTGGATCAATAGCAAATGTGTTATGTGACATCTTATCAATAAAGTGATCAGAGATATCACGAATCCTCCCCATGTCAGAGTTTGAAAATGCCTGTCTTGCTGATGCGATACAGAAGAATATGCATTTTCTCAAGGAAAAGACACTCATCCCGTATGTGCAAAAGACTACAACATTATCCATTTTAGGTCTAATGTTCCCCCACCACAATATATCCTATTCGACAACATCAATTGTTTGAGATAGTCCGCTAAGCCTTGCTTTCATCCAACCTTCATAATTTTTGTTTGTTATCTGCTTGTAGAACAATAGAGATATAACTCCAAATAGAACTATCATCTGCTGAGGTTCGTCTAGACATCTATTAACCCCAATTTCTCCAAGCATCACACAAAGGGGGTTGACATTAGCTTGATCTATTTCATTTTCAGCCTCGATTCTGTTTTCTAAAATCTCGTTTGCAGCATCCGTACTCTGGTTTAGATCAAATTTGTTCAATCTCAAGTTTACGTTTAATTCTTGTAGGCCTAGGTTAAGATCCCAGTCTGCCGGAATATTATCCGGGTGAAAATATGAAAAGAAGAATTTTAAGTAACTTCCCATTAATATATCTCTGTTTACTCTCTCGGATGAGAATCAATGTTTTAAGCAGTCTAATCTAAATGCCGCTAGTCCTCTTGTTTGTTCATATTGTGGGTTCAGAACAGCTATTTGCATGTCGGGTTTTGATTGACGGTTCAATACAACATGTTGGTTGGAAGTTAAATCTGCCTTTCTTTGGGAGATGTGCAGAAGGTCCAGGCATGTTGCTGGGAGCACAGCCTCAAAAGATGGTTGGAATGATCCTTGAGACATGTTGGAGCTTCCTATATCATTACCAAACAGGAGATGTATCTCTCGTCCGTATTCGTACATTTTTTTAACAGACCTGTTTTAGGACAAAAATCTGATCTGTGGTTGATCTCCCTGCCTGGAAACCTCCTTGGTATTCTCGAATTATGTCTGTTGTTATAGGTTTTATTCGTTCTAATAGGCAGTTGGAGAAGATCTTATAACAGGTGTTGAGTAGCGCTATGCCCCTGTAGTTGTCACATACGGATTTGTCTTTCTTTTTATATATGGGGCATATCACAGCTACCTTCCATTCCTCTGGTATTTCATGTTTTACCCAAATTTGCTCGATTAGCTTGTGGATTTTGAAACATTTGTTTGATGTTTGTTTTACTTGTGATGCCCCAGGCTGAGCATCCGTATAGTATGGCGGGTTGTACAGGGTGATTCAAAAAGAATACCACAACTTTAAAAATGTGTATTTAATGAAAGAAACATAATATAACCTTCTGTTATACATCATTACAAAGAGTATTTAAAAAGGTTTTTTTCACTCAAAAACAAGTTCAGAGATGTTCAGTATGGCCCCCTCCAGACACTCGAGCAATATCAACCCGATACTCCAACTCGTTCCACACTCTCTGTAGCATATCAGGCGTAACAGTTTGGATAGCTGCTGTTATTTCTCGTTTCAAATCACCAATGGTGGCTGGGAGAGGCGGCCGAAACACCATATCCTTAACATACCCCCATAAGAAAAAATCGCAGGGGGTAAGATCACGGCTTCTTGGAGGCCAGTGATGAAGTGCTCTGTCACGGGCTGCCTGGCCGCCGATCCATCGCCTCGGGTAGTTGACATTCAGGTAGTTACGGAGAGATAAGAGCCAATGTGGTGGCGCTCCATCCTGCTTAAATATGAATTGTTGTGCTTCTTGTTCGAGCTGAGGGAACAGCCAATTCTCTAACATCTCAAGATACTGTAGTCCGGTTACAGTAGCACCTTCGAAGAAAAAGGGACCAAAAACTTTATTGGCTGGAATGGCACAGAGAACGTTCGCCTTAGGCGAGTCACGTTCATACTGAGTTGTTTCCCGCGGATTCTCAGTGCCCCATATACAGACATTGTGACGGTTGACTTTCCCGTTAGTGTGAAAAGTTGCTTCATCACTAAACACAATCTTTGAAATGAAAGATTCATCTGTTTCCATTTGAGCAGGGATAAAATCACAGAAATCGATTCTTTTAATCTTACCAGCTGCAGACAGTGCTTGAACCAATTTCAGACGATAAGGTTTCATAACTAACCATTTTCGTAGGACTTTCCATACAGTTGATTGTGGAATTTGCAGCTCTCTGCTAGCTCTGCGAGTCGATTTTCCTGGGCTGCGAACAAATGCTTGCTGGATGCGTGCTACATTTTCATCACTCTTTCTCGGCCATCCAGAACTTTTCCCTTTGCACAAACACCCATTCTCTGTTAACTGTTTGTACCAACATTTAATACACCACCTATCAGCAGGTTTAACACCATACTTTGTTCGAAAGCACGCGGAACAACTGTCGTCGATTCACTTCTGCCGTACTCAATAACACAAAAAGCATTCTGTTGAGCGGTCACCATCTTAGCATCAACTGATGCTGACGCCTAGTCAACAGCGCCTCAAGCGAACAAATGTACAACTAAATGAAACTTTATAGGTCCCTTAATTCGCTGACAGATAGTGCTTAGCTCTGCCTTTTGTCGTTGCAGAGTTTTAAATTCCTGAAGTTGTGGTATTCTTTTTGAATCACCCTGTATTACTGCTTTATATATTTGTAGTTTTGTGCTGTGCGTCATTTCTTTGGTTATTAGTAGCGGGTAGATTGCGTGCATTGCTCGTCTTATTTTGGTCTTTTTATCCTTGATGTGGTTCGTGAACAGCATTTTGCTGTCCAACGTAACTCCAAGATACTTTACATTCGTCGTGCAGTGTATTCTGTGGCCATTTAATTCGATTCTGTCGTTGGGGACTGGTCCGTGCCGAGTAAAGAGAGTGGCTTGCGTTTTCTCCACATAGATTTTTATTTTGTTTAGTTTGGCCCAATGTTCAGTGTGGTCCGTTTGCTCCTGAAGTCTTCTTAGTGTAGTGTCCAGTCTTCTGTAACTTGTAAGTATCGCTGTGTCGTCAGCAAACTGGGCCAGTACTGTGTCCTCCCTCTTTTTTTTTTTTCTAAATCATTATGAATGTCATGAATTCCGATTCTCTATGTCTACTGTTCTTTCCTTTCAGGGTTGTCAGATGGTTCCTTTCGCATTATATCACCATCATCATCATCTGAGTGCTCTTCTAATAGTGTCCCTTTTGCAGAGGATGTCTTTGATTCAGGATTTAAAGATGTGTCAGCTCTGATTCTTTCTGATCTCTTTATGATATCCCTCTCAGTCCTAGTTGTTCCTGACACCTTTAGGGGTGCCATGGCTACTATTCCTAACTGTGTTCTTATCTGGATATATCTGGTGACTGTGTTGACAATCAATTGGTTCTGTACAGATCTAGCTCCTTGATAATTTTCTAGTGTTTGGTTGTTTATGCAGGCTATTGTAATTGCCCCCAGAGCTAGCTTGTCAAAGTGTTTTCTATTTAACACAAATGTTTCAGCTGGTTTCCTTATAATTTTAGCATAAGGTTGTTGCTCTGAGGGGAGACCTGCAAGGTATTTACATGCGTTCTTATAAGATAGGAATTGATCTCTGAACGGTTTGTACTGAAGTAGCTCTACCCAATGGGAGATGATATGTGCTACTGGATCAGTAGCAAATGTATCATGTGACATCGTATCAATAAAGTCAACAGAGCATCACATATCTTCCCCATGTTAGAGTTTGAAAATGCCTGTCTTGCAGATGCGATACAGAAGAATATACATTTTCTCAAGGAAAAGACACTCATCCCGTATGTGCAGAAGGTTACAACATTGTCCATTTTAGGTCTAATGTTCCCCCACCACAATATATCCTCTTTGACAACACCAATTATTTGAGATGGTCCGCTAAGCCTTGCTTTCATCCAACCTTCGTAAGTTTTGTTTGTTATCTGCTTGTAGAACAGTAGTCCCTTTTGCAGAGGATGTCTTTGATTCAGGATTTAAAGATGTGTCAGCTCTGATTCTTTCTGATCTCTTTATGATATCCCTCTCAGGCCTAGTTGTTCCTGACACCTTGAGGGTTGCCATGGCTACTATTCCTAACTGTGTTCTTATCTGGATATATCTGGTGACTGTGTTGACAATCAATTGGTTCTGTACAGATCTAGCTCCTTGATAATATTCTAGTGTTTGGTTGTTTATGCAGGCTATTGTAATTGCCCCCAGAGCTAGCTTGTCAAAGTGTTTTCTATTTAACACAAATGTTTCAGCTGGTTTCCTTGTAATTTTAGCATAAGGTTGTTGCTCTGAGGGGAGACCTGCAAGGTATTTACATGCATTCTTATAAGATAGGAATTGATCTCTGAAGGGTTTGTATAGAAGCAGCTCAACCCAGTGGGATATTATGTGCTCCTGGATCAATAGCAAATGTGTTATGTGACATCTTATCAATAAAGTGATCAGAGATATCACGAATCTTCCCCATGTCAGAGTTTGAAAATGCCTGTCTTGCTGATGCGATACAGAAGAATATGCATTTTCTCAGGGAAAAGACACTCATCCCGTATGTGCAAAAGACTACAACATTATCCATTTTAGGTCTAATGTTCCCCCACCACAATATATCCTATTCGACAACATCAATTGTTTGAGATAGTCCGCTAAGCCTTGCTTTCATCCAACCTTCATAATTTTTGTTTGTTATCTGCTTGTAGAACAATAGAGATATAACTCCAAATAGAACTATCATCTGCTGAGGTTCGTCTAGACATCTATTAACCCCAATTTCTCCAAGCATCACACAAGGGGGGTTGACATTAGCTTGATCTATTTCATTTTCAGCCTCGATTGTGTTTTCTAAAATATCGTTTGCAGCGTGCGCACTCTGGTTTAGATCCAATTTGTTCAATCTCAAGTTTACGTTTAATTCTTGTAGGCCTAGGTTAAGATCCCAGTCTGCCGGAATATTATCCGGGTGAAAATATGAAAAGAAGAATTTTAAGTAACTTCCCATTAATATATCTCTGTTTACTCTCTCGGATGAGAATCAATGTTTCAAGCAGTCTAATCTAAATGCCGCTAGTCCTCTTGTTTGTTCATATTGTGGGTTCAGAACAGCTATTTGCATGTCGGGTTTTGATTGACGGTTCAATACAACATGTTGGTTGGAAGTTAAATCTGCCTTTCTTTGGGAGATGTGCAGAAGGTCCAGGCATGTTGCTGGGAGCACAGCCTCAAAAGATGGTTGGAATGATCCTTGAGACATGTTGGAGCTTCCTATATCATTACCAAACAGGAGATGTATCTCTCGTCCGTATTCGTACATTTTTTCACAGACCTGTTTTAGGACAAAAATCTGATCTGTGGTTGATCTCCCTGCCTGGAAACCTCCTTGGTATTCTCGAATTATGTCTGTTGTTATAGGTTTTATTCGTTCTAATAGGCAGTTGGAGAAGATCTTATAACAGGTGTTGAGTAGCGCTATGCCCCTGTAGTTGTCACATACGGATTTGTCTTTCTTTTTATATATGGGGCATATCACAGCTACCTTCCATTCCTCTGGTATTTCATGTTTTACCCAAATTTGCTCGATTAGCTTGTGGATTTTGAAACATTTGTTTGATGTTTGTTTTACTTGTGATGCCCCAGGCTGAGCATCCGTATAGTATGGCGGGTTGTACAGGGTGATTCAAAAAGAATACCACAACTTTAAAAATGTGTATTTAATGAAAGAAACATAATATAACCTTCTGTTATACATCATTACAAAGAGTATTTAAAAAGGTTTTTTTCACTCAAAAACAAGTTCAGAGATGTTCAGTATGGCCCCCTCCAGACACTCGAGCAATATCAACCCGATACTCCAACTCGTTCCACACTCTCTGTAGCATATCAGGCGTAACAGTTTGGATAGCTGCTGTTATTTCTCGTTTCAAATCATCAATGGTGGCTGGGAGAGGCGGCCGAAACACCATATCCTTAACATACCCCCATAAGAAAAAATCGCAGGGGGTAAGATCACGGCTTCTTGGAGGCCAGTGATGAAGTGCTCTGTCACGGGCTGCCTGGCCGCCGATCCATCGCCTCGGGTAGTTGACATTCAGGTAGTTACGGAGAGATAAGAGCCAATGTGGTGGCGCTCCATCCTGCTGAAATATGAATTGTTGTGCTTCTTGTTCGAGCTGAGGGAACAGCCAATTCTCTAACATCTCAAGATACTGTAGTCCGGTTACAGTAGCACCTTCGAAGAAAAAGGGACCAAAAACTTTATTGGCTGAAATGGCACAGAAAACGTTCGCCTTAGGCGAGTCACGTTCATACTGTGTTGTTTCCCGCGGATTCTCAGTGCCCCATATACAGACATTGTGACGGTTGACTTTCCCGTTAGTGTGGAAAGTTGCTTCATCACTAAACACAATCTTTGAAATGAAAGATTCATCTGTTTCCATTTTAGCAGGGATAAAATCACAGAAATCGATTCTTTTAATCTTACCAGCTGCAGACAGTGCTTGAACCAATTTCAGACGATAAGGTTTCATAACTAACCATTTTCGTAGGACTCTCCATACAGTTGATTGTGGAATTTGCAGCTCTCTGCTAGCTCTGCGAGTCGATTTTCCTGGGCTGCGAACAAATGCTTGCTGGATGCGTGCTACATTTTCATCACTCTTTCTCGGCCATCCAGAACTTTTCCCTTTGCACAAACACCCATTCTCTGTTAACTGTTTATACCAACATTTAATACACCACCTATCAGCAGGTTTAACACCATACTTTGTTCGAAAGCACGCTGAACAACTGTCGTCGATTCACTTCTGCCGTACTCAATAACACAAAAAGCATTCTGTTGAGCGGTCACCATCTCAGCATCAACTGATGCTGACGCCTAGTCAACAGCGCCTCAAGCGAACAAATGTACAACTAAATGAAACTTTATAGGTCCCTTAATTCGCTGACAGATAGTGCTTAGCTCTGCCTTTTGTCGTTGCAGAGTTTTAAATTCCTAAAGTTGTGGTATTCTTTTTGAATCACCCTGTATTACTGCTTTATATATTTGTAGTTTTGTGCTGTGCGTCATTTCTTTGGTTATTAGTAGCGGGTAGATTGCGTGCATTGCTCGTCTTATTTTGGTCTTTTTATCCTTGATGTGGTTCGTGAACAGCATTTTGCTGTCCAACGTAACTCCAAGATACTTTACATTCGTCGTGCAGTGTATTCTGTGGCCATTTAATTCGATTCTGTCGTTGGGGACTGGTCCGTGCCGAGTAAAGAGAGTGGCTTGCGTTTTCTCCACATAGATTTTTATTTTGTTTAGTTTGGCCCAATGTTCAGTGTGGTCCGTTTGCTCCTGAAGTCTTCTTAGTGTAGTGTCCAGTCTTCTGTAACTTGTAAGTATCGCTGTGTCGTCAGCAAACTGGGCCAGTACTGTGTCCTCCCTCTTTTTTTTTTTTCTAAATCATTATGAATGTCATGAATTCCGATTCTCTATGTCTACTGTTCTTTCCTTTCAGGGTTGTCAGATGGTTCCTTTCGCATTATATCACCATCATCATCATCTGAGTGCTCTTCTAATAGTGTCCCTTTTGCAGAGGATGTCTTTGATTCAGGATTTAAAGATGTGTCAGCTCTGATTCTTTCTGATCTCTTTATGATATCCCTCTCAGTCCTAGTTGTTCCTGACACCTTTAGGGGTGCCATGGCTACTATTCCTAACTGTGTTCTTATCTGGATATATCTGGTGACTGTGTTGACAATCAATTGGTTCTGTACAGATCTAGCTCCTTGATAATTTTCTAGTGTTTGGTTGTTTATGCAGGCTATTGTAATTGCCCCCAGAGCTAGCTTGTCAAAGTGTTTTCTATTTAACACAAATGTTTCAGCTGGTTTCCTTATAATTTTAGCATAAGGTTGTTGCTCTGAGGGGAGACCTGCAAGGTATTTACATGCGTTCTTATAAGATAGGAATTGATCTCTGAACGGTTTGTACTGAAGTAGCTCTACCCAATGGGAGATGATATGTGCTACTGGATCAGTAGCAAATGTATCATGTGACATCGTATCAATAAAGTCAACAGAGCATCACATATCTTCCCCATGTTAGAGTTTGAAAATGCCTGTCTTGCAGATGCGATACAGAAGAATATACATTTTCTCAAGGAAAAGACACTCATCCCGTATGTGCAGAAGGTTACAACATTGTCCATTTTAGGTCTAATGTTCCCCCACCACAATATATCCTCTTTGACAACACCAATTATTTGAGATGGTCCGCTAAGCCTTGCTTTCATCCAACCTTCGTAAGTTTTGTTTGTTATCTGCTTGTAGAACAGTAGTCCCTTTTGCAGAGGATGTCTTTGATTCAGGATTTAAAGATGTGTCAGCTCTGATTCTTTCTGATCTCTTTATGATATCCCTCTCAGGCCTAGTTGTTCCTGACACCTTGAGGGTTGCCATGGCTACTATTCCTAACTGTGTTCTTATCTGGATATATCTGGTGACTGTGTTGACAATCAATTGGTTCTGTACAGATCTAGCTCCTTGATAATATTCTAGTGTTTGGTTGTTTATGCAGGCTATTGTAATTGCCCCCAGAGCTAGCTTGTCAAAGTGTTTTCTATTTAACACAAATGTTTCAGCTGGTTTCCTTGTAATTTTAGCATAAGGTTGTTGCTCTGAGGGGAGACCTGCAAGGTATTTACATGCATTCTTATAAGATAGGAATTGATCTCTGAAGGGTTTGTATAGAAGCAGCTCAACCCAGTGGGATATTATGTGCTCCTGGATCAATAGCAAATGTGTTATGTGACATCTTATCAATAAAGTGATCAGAGATATCACGAATCTTCCCCATGTCAGAGTTTGAAAATGCCTGTCTTGCTGATGCGATACAGAAGAATATGCATTTTCTCAGGGAAAAGACACTCATCCCGTATGTGCAAAAGACTACAACATTATCCATTTTAGGTCTAATGTTCCCCCACCACAATATATCCTATTCGACAACATCAATTGTTTGAGATAGTCCGCTAAGCCTTGCTTTCATCCAACCTTCATAATTTTTGTTTGTTATCTGCTTGTAGAACAATAGAGATATAACTCCAAATAGAACTATCATCTGCTGAGGTTCGTCTAGACATCTATTAACCCCAATTTCTCCAAGCATCACACAAGGGGGGTTGACATTAGCTTGATCTATTTCATTTTCAGCCTCGATTGTGTTTTCTAAAATATCGTTTGCAGCGTGCGCACTCTGGTTTAGATCCAATTTGTTCAATCTCAAGTTTACGTTTAATTCTTGTAGGCCTAGGTTAAGATCCCAGTCTGCCGGAATATTATCCGGGTGAAAATATGAAAAGAAGAATTTTAAGTAACTTCCCATTAATATATCTCTGTTTACTCTCTCGGATGAGAATCAATGTTTCAAGCAGTCTAATCTAAATGCCGCTAGTCCTCTTGTTTGTTCATATTGTGGGTTCAGAACAGCTATTTGCATGTCGGGTTTTGATTGACGGTTCAATACAACATGTTGGTTGGAAGTTAAATCTGCCTTTCTTTGGGAGATGTGCAGAAGGTCCAGGCATGTTGCTGGGAGCACAGCCTCAAAAGATGGTTGGAATGATCCTTGAGACATGTTGGAGCTTCCTATATCATTACCAAACAGGAGATGTATCTCTCGTCCGTATTCGTACATTTTTTCACAGACCTGTTTTAGGACAAAAATCTGATCTGTGGTTGATCTCCCTGCCTGGAAACCTCCTTGGTATTCTCGAATTATGTCTGTTGTTATAGGTTTTATTCGTTCTAATAGGCAGTTGGAGAAGATCTTATAACAGGTGTTGAGTAGCGCTATGCCCCTGTAGTTGTCACATACGGATTTGTCTTTCTTTTTATATATGGGGCATATCACAGCTACCTTCCATTCCTCTGGTATTTCATGTTTTACCCAAATTTGCTCGATTAGCTTGTGGATTTTGAAACATTTGTTTGATGTTTGTTTTACTTGTGATGCCCCAGGCTGAGCATCCGTATAGTATGGCGGGTTGTACAGGGTGATTCAAAAAGAATACCACAACTTTAAAAATGTGTATTTAATGAAAGAAACATAATATAACCTTCTGTTATACATCATTACAAAGAGTATTTAAAAAGGTTTTTTTCACTCAAAAACAAGTTCAGAGATGTTCAGTATGGCCCCCTCCAGACACTCGAGCAATATCAACCCGATACTCCAACTCGTTCCACACTCTCTGTAGCATATCAGGCGTAACAGTTTGGATAGCTGCTGTTATTTCTCGTTTCAAATCATCAATGGTGGCTGGGAGAGGCGGCCGAAACACCATATCCTTAACATACCCCCATAAGAAAAAATCGCAGGGGGTAAGATCACGGCTTCTTGGAGGCCAGTGATGAAGTGCTCTGTCACGGGCTGCCTGGCCGCCGATCCATCGCCTCGGGTAGTTGACATTCAGGTAGTTACGGAGAGATAAGAGCCAATGTGGTGGCGCTCCATCCTGCTGAAATATGAATTGTTGTGCTTCTTGTTCGAGCTGAGGGAACAGCCAATTCTCTAACATCTCAAGATACTGTAGTCCGGTTACAGTAGCACCTTCGAAGAAAAAGGGACCAAAAACTTTATTGGCTGAAATGGCACAGAAAACGTTCGCCTTAGGCGAGTCACGTTCATACTGTGTTGTTTCCCGCGGATTCTCAGTGCCCCATATACAGACATTGTGACGGTTGACTTTCCCGTTAGTGTGGAAAGTTGCTTCATCACTAAACACAATCTTTGAAATGAAAGATTCATCTGTTTCCATTTTAGCAGGGATAAAATCACAGAAATCGATTCTTTTAATCTTACCAGCTGCAGACAGTGCTTGAACCAATTTCAGACGATAAGGTTTCATAACTAACCATTTTCGTAGGACTCTCCATACAGTTGATTGTGGAATTTGCAGCTCTCTGCTAGCTCTGCGAGTCGATTTTCCTGGGCTGCGAACAAATGCTTGCTGGATGCGTGCTACATTTTCATCACTCTTTCTCGGCCATCCAGAACTTTTCCCTTTGCACAAACACCCATTCTCTGTTAACTGTTTATACCAACATTTAATACACCACCTATCAGCAGGTTTAACACCATACTTTGTTCGAAAGCACGCTGAACAACTGTCGTCGATTCACTTCTGCCGTACTCAATAACACAAAAAGCATTCTGTTGAGCGGTCACCATCTCAGCATCAACTGATGCTGACGCCTAGTCAACAGCGCCTCAAGCGAACAAATGTACAACTAAATGAAACTTTATAGGTCCCTTAATTCGCTGACAGATAGTGCTTAGCTCTGCCTTTTGTCGTTGCAGAGTTTTAAATTCCTAAAGTTGTGGTATTCTTTTTGAATCACCCTGTATTACTGCTTTATATATTTGTAGTTTTGTGCTGTGCGTCATTTCTTTGGTTATTAGTAGCGGGTAGATTGCGTGCATTGCTCGTCTTATTTTGGTCTTTTTATCCTTGATGTGGTTCGTGAACAGCATTTTGCTGTCCAATGTAACTCCAAGATACTTTACATTCGTCGTGCAGTGTATTCTGTGGCCATTTAATTCGATTCCGTCGTTGGGGACTGGTCCGTGCCGAGTAAAGAGAGTGGCTTGCGTTTTCTCCACATAGATTTTTATTTTGTTTAGTTTGGCCCAATGTTCAGTGTGGTCCGTTTGCTCCTGAAGTCTTCTTAGTGTAGTGTCCAGTCTTCTGTAACTTGTAAGTATCGCTGTGTCGTCAGCAAACTGGGCCAGTACTGTGTCCTCCCTCTTTTTTTTCTAAATCATTATGAATGTCATGAATTCCGATTCGGATTTAAAGATGTATCAGCTCTGATTCTTTCTGATCTCTTTATGATATCCCTCTCAGGCCTAGTTGTTCCTGATACCTTGAGGGATGCCATGGCTACTATTCCTAACTGTGTTCTTATCTGGATATATCTGGTGACTGTGTTGACAATCAATTGGTTCTGTACAGATCTAGCTCCTTGATAAGTTTCTACTGTTTGGTTGTTTATGCAGGCTATTGTAATTGCCCCCAGAGCTAGCTTGTCAAAGTGTTTTCAATTTAACACAAATGTTTCAGCTGGTTTCCTTATAATTTTAGCATAAGGTTGTTGCACTGAGGGGAGACCTGCAAGGTATTTACATGCATTCTTATAAGATAGGAATTGATCTCTGAAGGGTTTGTATAGAAGCAGCTCAACCCAGTGGGATATTATGTGCTCCTGGATCAATAGCAAATGTGTTATGTGACATCTTATCAATAAAGTGATCAGAGATATCACGAATCCTCCCCATGTCAGAGTTTGAAAATGCCTGTCTTGCTGATGCGATACAGAAGAATATGCATTTTCTCAAGGAAAAGACACTCATCCCGTATGTGCAAAAGACTACAACATTATCCATTTTAGGTCTAATGTTCCCCCACCACAATATATCCTATTCGACAACATCAATTGTTTGAGATAGTCCGCTAAGCCTTGCTTTCATCCAACCTTCATAATTTTTGTTTGTTATCTGCTTGTAGAACAATAGAGATATAACTCCAAATAGAACTATCATCTGCTGAGGTTCGTCTAGACATCTATTAACCCCAATTTCTCCAAGCATCACACAAAGGGGGTTGACATTAGCTTGATCTATTTCATTTTCAGCCTCGATTCTGTTTTCTAAAATCTCGTTTGCAGCATCCGCACTCTGGTTTAGATCCAATTTGTTCAATCTCAAGTTTACGTTTAATTCTTGTAGGCCTAGGTTAAGATCCCAGTCTGCCGGAATATTATCCGGGTGAAAATATGAAAAGAAGAATTTTAAGTAACTTCCCATTAATATATCTCTGTTTACTCTCTCGGATGAGAATCAATGTTTCAAGCAGTCTAATCTAAATGCCGCTAGTCCTCTTGTTTGTTCATATTGTGGGTTCAGAACAGCTATTTGCATGTCGGGTTTTGATTGACGGTTCAATACAACATGTTGGTTGGAAGTTAAATCTGCCTTTCTTTGGGAGATGTGCAGAAGGTCCAGGCATGTTGCTGGGAGCACAGCCTCAAAAGATGGTTGGAATGATCCTTGAGACATGTTGGAGCTTCCTATATCATTACCAAACAGGAGATGTATCTCTCGTCCGTATTCGTACATTTTTTTAACAGACCTGTTTTAGGACAAAAATCTGATCTGTGGTTGATCTCCCTGCCTGGAAACCTCCTTGGTATTCTCGAATTATGTCTGTTGTTATAGGTTTTATTCGTTCTAATAGGCAGTTGGAGAAGATCTTATAACAGGTGTTGAGTAGCGCTATGCCCCTGTAGTTGTCACATACGGATTTGTCTTTCTTTTTATATATGGGGCATATCACAGCTACCTTCCATTCCTCTGGTATTTCATGTTTTACCCAAATTTGCTCGATTAGCTTGTGGATTTTGAAACATTTGTTTGATGTTTGTTTTACTTGTGATGCCCCAGGCTGAGCATCCGTATAGTATGGCGGGTTGTACAGGGTGATTCAAAAAGAATACCACAACTTTAAAAATGTGTATTTAATGAAAGAAACATAATATAACCTTCTGTTATACATCATTACAAAGAGTATTTAAAAAGGTTTTTTTCACTCAAAAACAAGTTCAGAGATGTTCAGTATGGCCCCCTCCAGACACTCGAGCAATATCAACCCGATACTCCAACTCGTTCCACACTCTCTGTAGCATATCAGGCGTAACAGTTTGGATAGCTGCTGTTATTTCTCGTTTCAAATCACCAATGGTGGCTGGGAGAGGCGGCCGAAACACCATATCCTTAACATACCCCCATAAGAAAAAATCGCAGGGGGTAAGATCACGGCTTCTTGGAGGCCAGTGATGAAGTGCTCTGTCACGGGCTGCCTGGCCGCCGATCCATCGCCTCGGGTAGTTGACATTCAGGTAGTTACGGAGAGATAAGAGCCAATGTGGTGGCGCTCCATCCTGCTTAAATATGAATTGTTGTGCTTCTTGTTCGAGCTGAGGGAACAGCCAATTCTCTAACATCTCAAGATACTGTAGTCCGGTTACAGTAGCACCTTCGAAGAAAAAGGGACCAAAAACTTTATTGGCTGGAATGGCACAGAGAACGTTCGCCTTAGGCGAGTCACGTTCATACTGAGTTGTTTCCCGCGGATTCTCAGTGCCCCATATACAGACATTGTGACGGTTGACTTTCCCGTTAGTGTGAAAAGTTGCTTCATCACTAAACACAATCTTTGAAATGAAAGATTCATCTGTTTCCATTTGAGCAGGGATAAAATCACAGAAATCGATTCTTTTAATCTTACCAGCTGCAGACAGTGCTTGAACCAATTTCAGACGATAAGGTTTCATAACTAACCATTTTCGTAGGACTTTCCATACAGTTGATTGTGGAATTTGCAGCTCTCTGCTAGCTCTGCGAGTCGATTTTCCTGGGCTGCGAACAAATGCTTGCTGGATGCGTGCTACATTTTCATCACTCTTTCTCGGCCATCCAGAACTTTTCCCTTTGCACAAACACCCATTCTCTGTTAACTGTTTGTACCAACATTTAATACACCACCTATCAGCAGGTTTAACACCATACTTTGTTCGAAAGCACGCGGAACAACTGTCGTCGATTCACTTCTGCCGTACTCAATAACACAAAAAGCATTCTGTTGAGCGGTCACCATCTTAGCATCAACTGATGCTGACGCCTAGTCAACAGCGCCTCAAGCGAACAAATGTACAACTAAATGAAACTTTATAGGTCCCTTAATTCGCTGACAGATAGTGCTTAGCTCTGCCTTTTGTCGTTGCAGAGTTTTAAATTCCTGAAGTTGTGGTATTCTTTTTGAATCACCCTGTATTACTGCTTTATATATTTGTAGTTTTGTGCTGTGCGTCATTTCTTTGGTTATTAGTAGCGGGTAGATTGCGTGCATTGCTCGTCTTATTTTGGTCTTTTTATCCTTGATGTGGTTCGTGAACAGCATTTTGCTGTCCAACGTAACTCCAAGATACTTTACATTCGTCGTGCAGTGTATTCTGTGGCCATTTAATTCGATTCTGTCGTTGGGGACTGGTCCGTGCCGAGTAAAGAGAGTGGCTTGCGTTTTCTCCACATAGATTTTTATTTTGTTTAGTTTGGCCCAATGTTCAGTGTGGTCCGTTTGCTCCTGAAGTCTTCTTAGTGTAGTGTCCAGTCTTCTGTAACTTGTAAGTATCGCTGTGTCGTCAGCAAACTGGGCCAGTACTGTGTCCTCCCTCTTTTTTTTTTTTCTAAATCATTATGAATGTCATGAATTCCGATTCTCTATGTCTACTGTTCTTTCCTTTCAGGGTTGTCAGATGGTTCCTTTCGCATTATATCACCATCATCATCATCTGAGTGCTCTTCTAATAGTGTCCCTTTTGCAGAGGATGTCTTTGATTCAGGATTTAAAGATGTGTCAGCTCTGATTCTTTCTGATCTCTTTATGATATCCCTCTCAGTCCTAGTTGTTCCTGACACCTTTAGGGGTGCCATGGCTACTATTCCTAACTGTGTTCTTATCTGGATATATCTGGTGACTGTGTTGACAATCAATTGGTTCTGTACAGATCTAGCTCCTTGATAATTTTCTAGTGTTTGGTTGTTTATGCAGGCTATTGTAATTGCCCCCAGAGCTAGCTTGTCAAAGTGTTTTCTATTTAACACAAATGTTTCAGCTGGTTTCCTTATAATTTTAGCATAAGGTTGTTGCTCTGAGGGGAGACCTGCAAGGTATTTACATGCGTTCTTATAAGATAGGAATTGATCTCTGAACGGTTTGTACTGAAGTAGCTCTACCCAATGGGAGATGATATGTGCTACTGGATCAGTAGCAAATGTATCATGTGACATCGTATCAATAAAGTCAACAGAGCATCACATATCTTCCCCATGTTAGAGTTTGAAAATGCCTGTCTTGCAGATGCGATACAGAAGAATATACATTTTCTCAAGGAAAAGACACTCATCCCGTATGTGCAGAAGGTTACAACATTGTCCATTTTAGGTCTAATGTTCCCCCACCACAATATATCCTCTTTGACAACACCAATTATTTGAGATGGTCCGCTAAGCCTTGCTTTCATCCAACCTTCGTAAGTTTTGTTTGTTATCTGCTTGTAGAACAGTAGTCCCTTTTGCAGAGGATGTCTTTGATTCAGGATTTAAAGATGTGTCAGCTCTGATTCTTTCTGATCTCTTTATGATATCCCTCTCAGGCCTAGTTGTTCCTGACACCTTGAGGGTTGCCATGGCTACTATTCCTAACTGTGTTCTTATCTGGATATATCTGGTGACTGTGTTGACAATCAATTGGTTCTGTACAGATCTAGCTCCTTGATAATATTCTAGTGTTTGGTTGTTTATGCAGGCTATTGTAATTGCCCCCAGAGCTAGCTTGTCAAAGTGTTTTCTATTTAACACAAATGTTTCAGCTGGTTTCCTTGTAATTTTAGCATAAGGTTGTTGCTCTGAGGGGAGACCTGCAAGGTATTTACATGCATTCTTATAAGATAGGAATTGATCTCTGAAGGGTTTGTATAGAAGCAGCTCAACCCAGTGGGATATTATGTGCTCCTGGATCAATAGCAAATGTGTTATGTGACATCTTATCAATAAAGTGATCAGAGATATCACGAATCTTCCCCATGTCAGAGTTTGAAAATGCCTGTCTTGCTGATGCGATACAGAAGAATATGCATTTTCTCAGGGAAAAGACACTCATCCCGTATGTGCAAAAGACTACAACATTATCCATTTTAGGTCTAATGTTCCCCCACCACAATATATCCTATTCGACAACATCAATTGTTTGAGATAGTCCGCTAAGCCTTGCTTTCATCCAACCTTCATAATTTTTGTTTGTTATCTGCTTGTAGAACAATAGAGATATAACTCCAAATAGAACTATCATCTGCTG
>NW_026046342.1:0-45827 GCF_023864275.1 Schistocerca cancellata
AACAGTATGCATCGTCCCGAACGGAGACCAGAGTCGCGAGAAGAGCACGCCGCCGCCCGCTCAGTACAACCGTCCACTCGCTAATACTGTCGACTGACTACTACCTCTCCCGACCCGCCACATATAGATGACAACTGTTCCTGCCGACCCGCTACGTGCTACTAGTGTCGTGTGGCGCAGACTAGCGACGATAAGAAACGCTCTGGTCAGAGATTGTGTCGTGCCTCGCCATCGCTGGTAATGAGTACATACGTGTTTCAGCGCGCGTACCGGAAGACGCAGTGCGGAGCCAGAGACTGTGTTGTCGAGGCCGTCGACGCAGTGCATGTCGGTCGGTCGAGTGCGTGCGGGAGGGCAGAGAGGCAGCGTCGGCACGGAGATGCACGCACGGGGGCTGCGGCGTGGCGCGTTTGCGGTAGGCGCCTTTGGTGGCAACGGCCGGGACAAGCAGCGGTGTATGGTGTGGTGCGGGCCGGACAGGGGCGGAGGAGGAGGAGGAGGCGGCGCGACGATGGCATTGGGGCGGAAACGGGGACGGGGACGGCGACGGCGGATGTTGAGAGGCGTCACGCGCGGACCGACACAGACGCACAGATAGATAGGTAGGAAGAAGAAGAAGGGGCGGCTGGTGAGTGAGTGCAATTTAGGCGGTAGACACAAGAGGTCGGCACGGCATTTGCGTGATGTGGCGTTGTGACGGGGTGTGCTCGCTTGCCTCGTTTTGTTGATGCGCGCAGGAAGATGTGCAGAGCAGCGGCGGGCGGCTCGGCTCGGTTCGGTTTGGCCCGGCGGGCCGCGCTGTTGTCGCGGACGTGAGCGCCCCCTGGCGGGTGGCCGGAGGCGGCGCGGCGTGTTGGACGTGTGGCTGGCGGCAGTGCACAATTGCGAGTGGCTGGCGGTGTGGCGGTTGGCGCGTCGGGCGGCCGAGAGAGAGGAGAGGTATGTGTTTGCGGGCGCCTTTGCTGCGCGGCGTCGTGCAGGGCGGGCGGGCGGGCGCCTGTCGACTGTGTGTGTGTGTGTGTGTGTGTGTGTGGCGAATTGGCGGCGTTGTGCTCCGGCCGAAGGCGTCTGGAGAGGAGAGTTGGTCGTGATGTCATGTCGCGCCGTGTCATGTTTGCGAAACGGCTGCCGAGAGGTGTGGTGGTAGCGAGCCGGTCGGTGTCGGTGCGATGGGAATGTGCGTTTGGCGGTTTCGGTGTGCTTTTTGCGGCGTGAGAGTGGGGCGGGCGGGCAGGCTTGCTGTTGTTGGTTCCTTGTGTCTTGTGTGTAGCTTGATGGCAACGTGGAAGGGCGCCGGTTTCGAGCCGTGCGTGTGGTTGTCGACGTTGACTGGTTGGGGTGTGCCGTTGCACGTGCATGTTTGGGTCGTTGGTGTGGTTTTGGCTGGCTGGCTGGCTGGCTGGCTGTGTGTGTGTACGACGGGAAGGGGGAGGCGGCGGTGGATAGTGCAGTAGTTGTGTCGTTGGCACGGGCGTCGGGTGCGGCTGTGCGTAGTGGCGGAAAGGTGTCGGTTGCGGGAAGCGAGGCCGTCGTTGGCGGTGTCGCGTGCCTTCGTGAATCGAGTGGGGGCGGGGAAAGGAGCAGCGTGCCGCTGCGTCGTGGCCGTTAGCCAGAGGCTGTGCTTTGATAGTTTTGTGGACGGTTCGTGCGAGGCGATTTGTTGCCTGCCCTATGTTTGTTTGTTTGTTGTTTTGGAGACGACGACTGGTTGGTGGCGTGCGCGCGAGCGAAGTGGCGGTGTGCGTTTCCCGTGTCGACTGCCGGCCGGCGACAGGTGCGCCGTCGGTGGGGTGGGTGGCCGGCACAAGTAGGGGCGGCGGCGTCGTTGCGGTGTGTTTGTGTTGTCGGCGACAGCTGTTTGTGCGGTGCGTGTGAATGGTGGTGCAAACGTGTGCTGGCGTTGAGGCTGCGACCGCGGCGTGTTGTTGGTTGATGTTGAACAGCGGCTGTGTGCGGTGGTGGTGTTGCCGCACGTGCATCCGGCCCGGCGCGGAAAGCGCAGTTGCGGCGGCCCTTCGGTGCCAGCCACGTCGCGTGAGCGGCGGGTTGCTCTGGTCGACACGTGGTGCTCTGGTTTGTTGTTTGGTGCCCTTTGGCCGGTGGGTGGTCCGTGTGTCTCGGTATCTGGTCGTGGTCGTGCTGCCCGTTTGTCGGCGTTGTCCTGTGGCTTCGCTTTTGTTTTTGCGGCGTGCCGACGACCCGACGCGACCTTTACACCCAAAGTGTGGCGCCCGAAGGTGAACCAACGTCGTAATCCGACCTGGGCGCTTAAGCTCTAAGCCTAAGCTGAGCGAACCGAACCTGTAGCGTTGCGTAGCGTGAGGTGCGGTGAGGTCAGCCTCAGCGCCAAGTAAGCCAAGCTGTCCGGCCGTGAGGTGGGTGGGTAGGTAGGTGCGGCTGCTGCGGCCACCTGACGCCCGACGTGTGTTTGAATGCTTAACCTAAGTTTGAGGCTTAACCTAACCCAAGTGGCCTTAACCTAACCTAACCTAACCTAACCTCTGACGCCCGACGTGTGTTTGAATGCTTAACCTAAGTTTGACGCTTAACCTAACACCGACCCTTAACCTAACCGAGGTGCCCCTAACCTAACCTTAATGTAACGTAACCTAACCTAACCTCTGACGCCTGACGTGTGTTTTGAATGCTTAACCTAACCCAAGTGCCCTTAACCTAACCCACGTCCACCGAACCTAACCGAGACGTGTGAACCTAATGTCTAACTCGTAACGCGTGATGTTGGCTGTCGTGTGTGCTGACGGCAGATTGGGTTGGTCTGTAGTTGCGGATTTCGGGTTTGCCTCGGGCGAGGGGTTGGCTCGTAAGCGGCGAGGGGCGCTCCGGCGGAGCATGTTGCTTTGCAGGCGGCGCCCGTTTTTGCGGCGGGCACAATTGAAATTGTTGGGAAACGAACGAAAGGGCTGTGAATGTTGGCGGGCGAGAGGAGGAGGACGTGGCCCGACGGCTGCGGGCCGATCGGGAAACGGTGGGAGGGCGATGGGGCGGCGGAGGTGCGTTTGCACGGCCGTCATCGCCGCACGCCTCCGCTTGTGTGGCTGTGGCGCCGGCCGCGCTGGCCGGGCTGCCGCGGCGACGGTGCGGGGCTTTTGCCGAAGGTTTGGCCATTGTGGCCGGTCGCCGGCTGGGGCTGTGGGGGCGGCATTTGGGCGTGGGCGGCGATTCTCGGCGGGCCGACCCAGGCTGTAGCGCGCGGTGGCTGCAGTTTGGCCGTGGTTTGCGGCGCTGCCGTGGCGACTGGTTGGCGACTGTGGTGTGGCTGTGTGTAGCCCCATCCTCGGTGGTTTGAAAGGCGCGGGTGGTTGTGGCGCAGGTGTGGGGCTGCTCCGCACAGGCTGTCGGACGTTGGGCGGTAGCAAGCGCGGGAGGCGCGGCGCGGCGGCGCGCAGAGTGGCGGCCGCTCTCTCGGCCGTCCGCGCCCGCCCGCGACACTGGCTGGGCCTGTGCGTCGAGGCGGCTATTCCTCTGCTGTGCGCTCCGCTCGCTGCGTGTCTCCTCTCGCTCTCGCTGCTCGCTGTGTGTTAACGCGCGTCGTCGAAATGGCAGATCAGGCGGCTACGAACGAGACTGCTGCGGCACCCGCCGCCACCGGCACTACGAAGAAGGCAAAGTCTGCGTCGTCTGCGAAGAAGCCGCGCGCCAAGCCTGCGCACCCGCGCACCTCTGAGATGGTGACGGCCGCCATCAAGAGTCTGAAGGAGCGCGGCGGATCGTCGCTGCAGGCGATCAAGAAGTACATTGCCGCGCACTACAAGCTGGACGCGGAGAAGCTGGCGCCGTTTATCAAGAAGTACCTCAAGTCGGCCGTGGTGGCGGGCGAGCTGGTGCAGACGAAGGGGAAGGGCGCGTCCGGCTCTTTCAAGCTTGCCGGCGCCGGCGGCGGGGCGGCTGAGGGCGGCAAGGCTCGTGCTGGCGGTGCCAAGAAGAAGCGCGCCGCTCCGGCCAGCAAGGAGAAGAAGGGCGCCCGTGCGGCCGGCGCAAAGAAGGCTGGTGGCGTGAAGGCGGCGACTGGTCGGAAGGCGGGCGCCGCCAAGAAGGCGTCTGCGGCGTCGGCCGCTCCCGCCGGTGCGAAGAAGGCGGCTGCTGCCAAGCCGGCCAAGGCCAAGTCGCCGTCGAAGGCGAAGAAGGCCGCCAAGGTTCCGACGAAGAAGCCGAAGGCGCCGCGCCCGAAGAAGGCGACGACGCCGTCTAAGGCGAAGGCTTCGCCCAAGAAGAAGAAGTAGAGAGGAATGGGAAAGGAAGGGTTGGCGGTTGACTCCGTCGTCCGCACCCCCCGTCCCCGTCGTCTAGTGGCGCGCAACAGACGCGCGGCCCAAAACGGCCCTTCTCAGGGCCATCAAAGCACGTCGGGAAGGTTTTGATTGTCGTGTTTGTGTTGCGGTGTGGTTGTGTCGTCTGGCGTTTCTGTATGCCCGTGTGTGGATACTGTTTGCGTGCCGTGGTGGTTGGATTGCGGGGGGGGGGTCGGTGGCGGGTGCGGGCGGCGGTAGCGGTTTTGTCGTTGCGGTTGATTGTCGCCGTTTTTTTTTTTTGGTCGCGGCCGGCCGACGGTTGGTTTTGTGTCATGTTGTTTGAATACTTTGGTTGGCCTGCCTGCCGTCTTCTCGGATGTGTCTTGTCTTGTGTGTGTGTTCTTGCAACGGGGGCGGGGGACGTTGAGATGTGGAAAGGGTCGGTGGCGTTGGACGTGCCTGGCTTTTTGTTTCGTTTTCTTTTCGAAACGAAGCGGCGGCCGGCCGTGTGGTTGACGGCGTCGGCCGATGGGTATTGTGCGCTTTGAGCGCCGCGCCGGGGAGGCATGATGTTGATTGTTGCGCGCGCCAGCAAGCTGGCAGGGGAGAGCGGCTGTGGCGGACGGACGGGAAGTGGAAGTGGTGTTTTGTCTTTGGTTCTGTGGTTGTGGGGCGAGAGGCGACCGACAAAGTTTGCTCGCGACGGAGTGATGTTAGTGGCCCTTAAAAGGGCCGTTTTGTTTGTTGCGTGCGTGGGCGGTGCCCAGCGGCTGGCGCGGTGTTTAGGCGCGCTCGCCGCGGATGCGGCGCGCGAGCTGGATGTCCTTGGGCATGATGGTGACGCGCTTGGCGTGGATTGCGCACAGGTTGGTGTCTTCGAAGAGGCCGACGAGGTAGGCCTCGCTGGCCTCCTGCAGGGCCATGACCGCGGAGCTCTGGAAGCGCAGGTCGGTCTTGAAGTCCTGGGCGATCTCGCGCACTAGGCGCTGGAATGGCAGCTTGCGGATGAGCAGCTCTGTGCTCTTCTGGTAGCGCCTGATTTCTCGCAGGGCGACGGTGCCCGGCCTGTAGCGGTGGGGCTTCTTGACGCCGCCGGTGGCGGGCGCGCTCTTCCTCGCCGCCTTGGTGGCGAGCTGTTTGCGCGGCGCCTTTCCGCCGGTGGACTTGCGGGCCGTTTGCTTTGTGCGGGCCATAGCGGTAGCGGTTAGCGGAGCGGCGTGGAGGCGAGCGAGGTGCTGCGTCGGGTGCTGCCTTGACGACACGGGCGCGCGCCAGCCACCGTGGTGCGCTTATATGCCCTCGGTTGCGCGTGGTGGGGGGAGGGCGGGCCAGAGTCTATATAGGGGGGCTGGCGCGTGCGCCGGGCGCAGACCGTAGCCGACTCGCTAGCGCCGGGTGAGGAGCCAGCCGCTGCAGCAGACGCTTTGCTTGCCTTGAGCTTTTTGAGGATTTAGAAGAGATGACTGGCCGCGGCAAGGGAGGAAAGGGGCTCGGCAAGGGTGGCGCCAAGCGGCACCGCAAGGTGTTGCGCGACAACATCCAGGGCATCACGAAGCCCGCGATCCGCCGCCTGGCTCGCAGGGGCGGCGTGAAGCGCATCTCTGGTCTGATCTACGAGGAGACCCGCGGAGTGCTGAAGGTGTTCCTGGAGAACGTGATCCGCGACGCGGTGACGTACACTGAGCACGCCAAGCGCAAGACTGTGACGGCCATGGACGTGGTGTACGCCCTGAAGAGGCAGGGGCGCACCCTGTACGGTTTCGGCGGTTAGGCGCGTCGCAGCCGGTGTGCTGTGCCGCGTTGGCCTTCCCGCGGCCGTGGGAGAGACGAAAACGGCCCTTTTCAGGGCCACCACACTGTTCGGAAATTGAAAAGTGCGAAAGAGTCTGTGTTGTTGCTGCGTGTGTTGCCTGCCTGCCTTGTTTCTTTCATTCTTCATTTCGTTTGCGTTTGACTGACGTGACGTGACTGGGAGAAAGGAAAGGAAGCGGGTCTTGTGGCTGTGTGTGTGTGTGTGTGTGTGTGTGTGTGTGTGTGTGTGTGTGCGTGCGCGCGCGCGCGAGAGAGGGCGTTGTGTGTTTGTTTTGTTTATCGATCGATGGAGACGCCGGGCTGTGTGTTGTTGTTGTTGTTGTTGTTGTTGTTGTGCGAGAGGCGGTGAATATTTGCGTGGTTTTGGCTGTGTGTTTGCGGCGGCGTTGGAGTTGCCGAGGCAAGGCGTGCCCATAGGCGGCCGGATCAGCTGTTTCGTTTGTATGGGGCGCGCGGGAGTGGAGGGCGGTGTGTCGACACGCTCGTTTAACAGTTGGTGATTATTGCTGTCGTTGTCGTTTGGAAGGCGACTGTGCGTGCGTGGAGGTGCTTGAGGCAAACGAAAAACAAAAGAGAAACGTGTGTGTGGCCACACGGGCTGTGGACGACAAGATGGCGGCGGCTCTTCTTGTTGTTCTTCTCTCTTTCCTTTAGTCCTCTACCGTTAGAGGGGGAGTTGGTGGAGGTTATTGTCGCCTGTGGACATTTGCTCCTCTTTTCTGTGTGTTGTTCTTATCTTTGGTAGTGTGCTTTTTCGGACGTTGCTGTTTGTTGAGAGTGATTATGTGTTCTGTTTGTGCTACTGCTGGAGTAGCGACTCGGGTCTTGCACATCTGTCCCTGTGGTGTTCATATTGCCCAAGGGTCAAGACGTAATAGTCATTTTCTGAATTCCGCGCGGTGGCGTAGAACGCTTCTGCCAGGGCGCGGAATCGTGTTGTGGGTGGTTGTAGGCAGGTCTGCCGCGGGGACGTGTAAGGCCCGTCGTAGAGCGCTCTGCTTTGGACCCTTCTGTAGGCGATGCATCGTCGACCTGGCTGCATAGCCCCTATAGAGGGCGCGCATATTTCCAGTATCGCTACCCCTGTTGCGGGGTCGAGGGAACAGGGGTACAGGATCTGCATCCTGGCGTGAGCGTTTGTGCCAAGTTGCCCTATGTGACACTTCGATGTCAGGCGTGACACCGAGGTACCTCGCAGAATATCTGCCCCTGCAATCGTAGCAGTTGGTATGGTCTTCTTGCCGGCGGCGGCTGTGGAAGTGAAGTTAAGTTAAAGTAAAGTAAAGTAAAGCAAAGCGCGGCGAGGACGACTGAAATTTTGCTTTGGACGTAGGTTTGTGTGGTGGCCCTGAAAAGGGCCGATTGTTGTGAGCCGAGCCGGGCCGGCAAAGCGCGTTGCGTGCAGGGGAGCACGCAGCGCTGCTGGGCGGCGGGTCCGCGTGCCGATTGCCTGGCCTCTCTGTTTAGGCCTTCTTCTCGGTCTTCTTTGGCAGCAGGACGGCCTGGATGTTGGGCAGGACACCACCCTGTGCGATGGTGACGCCCGACAGGAGCTTGTTGAGCTCCTCGTCGTTGCGGATGGCAAGCTGCAGGTGGCGCGGGATGATGCGCGTCTTCTTGTTGTCGCGGGCCGCGTTTCCGGCCAGCTCGAGCACCTCAGCCGCGAGGTACTCCATGACGGCGGCGAGGTAGACGGGCGCCCCGGCGCCGACGCGCTCGGCGTAGTTTCCCTTGCGCAGGAGGCGGTGGATTCTGCCGACCGGGAACTGGAGCCCGGCCCTGCTTGAGCGGGACTTTGACTTGCCCTTGACTTTGCCTCCCTTTCCGCGTCCGGACATGGCGATGCGCTGTGGTGTAAAAAAACGAGACGAGACGAAGGACGGTGCGAGCCGCAGCGAGTCGAGCAGCGGAGTGGCGGCGCCGCCAGGGGTGGGGGTCCTTTATGCTCTCGGGTGCGGCGGCCGGTTGCGCTCGCGGCCCATTGGTCGGCGGCCGCAACGGGGCGAGCTGGTAAAGGTGCGGCGGCGGGGCGCGCTGGGTGCCACTGTGTGGGGAGACGCTGACTAGAGCGGAGCGCTTGCTGCTGGTGTTGCTGCCGTACGTTCTTGTTTGTTTGCGATGCCGCCCAAGACTAGCGGGAAGGCCGCCAAGAAGGCTGGCAAGGCGCAGAAGAACATTTCGAAGGGCGACAAGAAGAAGAAGCGCAAGAGGAAGGAGAGCTATGCCATCTACATCTACAAGGTGCTGAAGCAGGTGCACCCTGACACGGGCATCTCGTCGAAGGCGATGAGCATCATGAACAGCTTCGTGAACGACATTTTCGAGCGCATCGCGGCCGAGGCGTCTCGCCTGGCGCACTACAACAAGCGCTCGACCATCACGTCCCGCGAGATCCAGACCGCTGTGCGGCTGTTGCTGCCTGGCGAGCTGGCCAAGCACGCCGTGAGCGAGGGCACGAAGGCGGTGACCAAGTACACGAGCTCCAAGTAAGGAGGTGGCTCTGGAATGGAAGGAGATCCTCCGTTGCGAGAGCGGCAAAACGGCCCTTTTCAGGGCCACCAAATGGCCTTTGCGGGAAGGGCGGAATTGTTGTTGTTGTTGTTTTTGTTTTGTTTTGTGTGTGAGTGGGTGGACGGTGGCAATAGCTACCGCTTTGGTTGCGACGCGACGGGGTGGGGTGGCCGATGCGATGAATAATTTGATTGTTTATGGGGCGCGTCGCGTGTCGCGTGTTGCGGGGTGCGGCCACGGTGTGACGTGGAATGGAGGCACGTGCGCACAAGTCGTTGTCTGCGAGGGGGGGGGGGGGAAGTGCGATCGGTGATGTGCCCTTTGGATGGAGGTGCCGGTTAGTTACGTGACGGGTGGAAACGACACGCGATTGTTGGGAATGTCAGTGTGTAACGACGGCCGTTTGCGGGTCGGTTTGCACGCCATATATGGCGAGGGTGAAATGTGTCTGTAAATGCAGCGTGGAGGCGTGTGAGTGACGTTTAAATGTGAACGCGCATTGAGACACACCACTGTGTATTGCATTGTACGGGCGACACGCACGATGATATGTACCTTTCCCCCGACTCTGATTTCGATAGTCGTGTCTGACCGACTGTGTCTGCTTGTGTGCGTACGACGCACGCACACCGACGTCGTCATTGAAGATGCATGCTCGCGTGTCCAGTGCAGTACAGTAGAGTAAGCGCGACGCTAGAAGACGACGGTCGCTTTGGCGAATGTGCGTACACGTGTTTGTGTGTATGTCGGTGATGTGGTCCGATCCGTCGCCTCTGGGAAACTGTCGATCGGCGCGGTACACCGGACGTCTTGAACACCCGTCATACCGTCATACCGTCATACCGTTGGTACACCGTCGCGCTGAGAACGGTTACCGAAAGGTGAACGAACCTCTGATCGGTCGAATGTCTGGGCAGAACGTGAGGAGAGAATGGTGGAGGAAAGGACAGAGGGGAAAAAACAAATATATATATAGAGAGAGAGAGAGAGAGAGAGAGAAAACGGAAAAAAAACCAAACAAAACGGAGAAACGCAGTGTAGAGCAACGGAACGTTCCCGTGTCGGAGGTGTATTGTAGCCGCACTGAAATGCGCGTAACGGCGCGGCGGCAAGTGTCTGCCGTGGTGAACGTTACCTTTGACGGCTGAATTGTGCGTTGCGTTGCTTTGCTTTCCCGGATGTGTATGTAACGTAACGTTCGTTGAGATGGTTCTGAGGAAGAATGTACGACAGTGCCCGTGCCGTCTATGTTCGTGTGCAAAGCCATTGTGTGTGTGTGTGTGTGTGTGTGTGTTGTTTTGAGAATTGCGTCCGGGAATGGCGGTGGGCGTGCCCTGCATGTGGCCCGGAAGGCTGTTCGTTTCGCGGTAGTGTGTGGACAGGGGAGGGGCACGCGTAACGCTGCTGGCATGGCATGGCATGGCATTCGGGAGATGGGAGGGGGCAAACGAAGAAAACAAGACGCGGAGGCTATAAAGACGGGGAGGGGCGCGGTGTGGGTGGCTTGCGCTGCGCTCGGCTGGCGCGTGCGGCGTTGTTTTTGTGCAAAAGAAGAGAAAACGAATGGGTTGCCGGGAGGGGGCCGTTGTGGTGTAGCCGCAGACGCGGCTGTCAGTGAACGTGGTGAGACCGAGGGATGCGGGAGGGGCGGGGGCGGGGAAAACGCTAGAAGAAGGAGAAAAACGCTGCTGCAACCAACATAAAATGAGGCCCTTTGTAACCTGCCAGCAACAAAACAACAACAAAAAAAAAAAAAGGCGTCTATCAACATTGAATGTAAATGGAAATGGACCCAAGTGTAACCTCCCCGCACAAATAGTCGTAAGTAAGTGAGTGAGTGAGTGAGTGAGTGAGTGAGTGAATGATGATAAAAATGTGCCAGAATGTTGTTAACGTCCCTAGAAAATGAACGAACGAAGATTGATGAGAAACGCGCGATAATATGATGAATGGAAATAATGAACCATGAACATCTCAACAGACATAATTGAAAACCCGATAAACGTTGTAAGGGCAGCGCTGGCTGACCTTCGGCCCTGTGTATTCTGAAACGCCCCCCTTTGAACAACAATGTATACAAAACTGTGCTTAAACTGACACACAATATTTTGAGCGCAACGCAATCTGACTATCAAAGATCCCTGCAAAAGAATGGCCCTGAGTAACATTAAAGTACACCTGTCGGAAATCACTTACCTCACAAAAATCTTCATTACTCGAACTACTGCAATACAGCGAGCACCACTGCTGCCAGCTAAATAAGAGATTCCAAACTACGGAGGGCACTAACTACCGATAGGGATAGTTAGCAAAGTAAAGATGTTTAATAGAGAACAACAAACAATGTATTTACCCTTAATATCATCACCAGTCATAATATATGTAATTTGAAACGTCCGCCATCTCTGTCCTCACATGCACCAGTGCTGGCGGCTCACCCCTAACTGCGCAACGCTACGCGCTGTTCACATCCAGCTATAGCAGTTCATGACAACAACAATGCAAACTAGCCACAGACTGCACACAGCACAGGCAGTGATTTTCACGCGGAGCGCTACGTGGCATTACCAATATAAAAATCTAAACAAACAGCGTACGTACAAATTAGAATAAAAAGAGCAAAAGATCGTTACGTCAAAAAAAAAAAAAAAAAAAACAAAAAAGACAAAAGAGAAAAAACAAACTGCATCTATATGTGCTCTTAACTGTAGATACCTGTACACAGCGTCGTGCAATGAATGCCGGCTCACATTTAATTTTGATTGTTGGAGGAAATGCGTAGGAAATATTATTTAAATGGAAATGAATGGTTGTACTTTAAAAAAGTTTGTTTGGAAACAAAGTATTATTGGGGCATTTTGTTGTGAAGAAAATAGTTACAATTGACATACAGTATTAGATTTGCGCAATGCAGCTTCATTACCTTACCTGTAATAACAGTATGCATCGTCCCGAACGGAGACCAGAGTCGCGAGAAGAGCACGCCGCCGCCCGCTCAGTACAACCGTCCACTCGCTAATACTGTCGACTGACTACTACCTCTCCCGACCCGCCACATATAGATGACAACTGTTCCTGCCGACCCGCTACGTGCTACTAGTGTCGTGTGGCGCAGACTAGCGACGATAAGAAACGCTCTGGTCAGAGATTGTGTCGTGCCTCGCCATCGCTGGTAATGAGTACATACGTGTTTCAGCGCGCGTACCGGAAGACGCAGTGCGGAGCCAGAGACTGTGTTGTCGAGGCCGTCGACGCAGTGCATGTCGGTCGGTCGAGTGCGTGCGGGAGGGCAGAGAGGCAGCGTCGGCACGGAGATGCACGCACGGGGGCTGCGGCGTGGCGCGTTTGCGGTAGGCGCCTTTGGTGGCAACGGCCGGGACAAGCAGCGGTGTATGGTGTGGTGCGGGCCGGACAGGGGCGGAGGAGGAGGAGGAGGCGGCGCGACGATGGCATTGGGGCGGAAACGGGGACGGGGACGGCGACGGCGGATGTTGAGAGGCGTCACGCGCGGACCGACACAGACGCACAGATAGATAGGTAGGAAGAAGAAGAAGGGGCGGCTGGTGAGTGAGTGCAATTTAGGCGGTAGACACAAGAGGTCGGCACGGCATTTGCGTGATGTGGCGTTGTGACGGGGTGTGCTCGCTTGCCTCGTTTTGTTGATGCGCGCAGGAAGATGTGCAGAGCAGCGGCGGGCGGCTCGGCTCGGTTCGGTTTGGCCCGGCGGGCCGCGCTGTTGTCGCGGACGTGAGCGCCCCCTGGCGGGTGGCCGGAGGCGGCGCGGCGTGTTGGACGTGTGGCTGGCGGCAGTGCACAATTGCGAGTGGCTGGCGGTGTGGCGGTTGGCGCGTCGGGCGGCCGAGAGAGAGGAGAGGTATGTGTTTGCGGGCGCCTTTGCTGCGCGGCGTCGTGCAGGGCGGGCGGGCGGGCGCCTGTCGACTGTGTGTGTGTGTGTGTGTGTGTGTGTGGCGAATTGGCGGCGTTGTGCTCCGGCCGAAGGCGTCTGGAGAGGAGAGTTGGTCGTGATGTCATGTCGCGCCGTGTCATGTTTGCGAAACGGCTGCCGAGAGGTGTGGTGGTAGCGAGCCGGTCGGTGTCGGTGCGATGGGAATGTGCGTTTGGCGGTTTCGGTGTGCTTTTTGCGGCGTGAGAGTGGGGCGGGCGGGCAGGCTTGCTGTTGTTGGTTCCTTGTGTCTTGTGTGTAGCTTGATGGCAACGTGGAAGGGCGCCGGTTTCGAGCCGTGCGTGTGGTTGTCGACGTTGACTGGTTGGGGTGTGCCGTTGCACGTGCATGTTTGGGTCGTTGGTGTGGTTTTGGCTGGCTGGCTGGCTGGCTGGCTGTGTGTGTGTACGACGGGAAGGGGGAGGCGGCGGTGGATAGTGCAGTAGTTGTGTCGTTGGCACGGGCGTCGGGTGCGGCTGTGCGTAGTGGCGGAAAGGTGTCGGTTGCGGGAAGCGAGGCCGTCGTTGGCGGTGTCGCGTGCCTTCGTGAATCGAGTGGGGGCGGGGAAAGGAGCAGCGTGCCGCTGCGTCGTGGCCGTTAGCCAGAGGCTGTGCTTTGATAGTTTTGTGGACGGTTCGTGCGAGGCGATTTGTTGCCTGCCCTATGTTTGTTTGTTTGTTGTTTTGGAGACGACGACTGGTTGGTGGCGTGCGCGCGAGCGAAGTGGCGGTGTGCGTTTCCCGTGTCGACTGCCGGCCGGCGACAGGTGCGCCGTCGGTGGGGTGGGTGGCCGGCACAAGTAGGGGCGGCGGCGTCGTTGCGGTGTGTTTGTGTTGTCGGCGACAGCTGTTTGTGCGGTGCGTGTGAATGGTGGTGCAAACGTGTGCTGGCGTTGAGGCTGCGACCGCGGCGTGTTGTTGGTTGATGTTGAACAGCGGCTGTGTGCGGTGGTGGTGTTGCCGCACGTGCATCCGGCCCGGCGCGGAAAGCGCAGTTGCGGCGGCCCTTCGGTGCCAGCCACGTCGCGTGAGCGGCGGGTTGCTCTGGTCGACACGTGGTGCTCTGGTTTGTTGTTTGGTGCCCTTTGGCCGGTGGGTGGTCCGTGTGTCTCGGTATCTGGTCGTGGTCGTGCTGCCCGTTTGTCGGCGTTGTCCTGTGGCTTCGCTTTTGTTTTTGCGGCGTGCCGACGACCCGACGCGACCTTTACACCCAAAGTGTGGCGCCCGAAGGTGAACCAACGTCGTAATCCGACCTGGGCGCTTAAGCTCTAAGCCTAAGCTGAGCGAACCGAACCTGTAGCGTTGCGTAGCGTGAGGTGCGGTGAGGTCAGCCTCAGCGCCAAGTAAGCCAAGCTGTCCGGCCGTGAGGTGGGTGGGTAGGTAGGTGCGGCTGCTGCGGCCACCTGACGCCCGACGTGTGTTTGAATGCTTAACCTAAGTTTGAGGCTTAACCTAACCCAAGTGGCCTTAACCTAACCTAACCTAACCTAACCTCTGACGCCCGACGTGTGTTTGAATGCTTAACCTAAGTTTGACGCTTAACCTAACACCGACCCTTAACCTAACCGAGGTGCCCCTAACCTAACCTTAATGTAACGTAACCTAACCTAACCTCTGACGCCTGACGTGTGTTTTGAATGCTTAACCTAACCCAAGTGCCCTTAACCTAACCCACGTCCACCGAACCTAACCGAGACGTGTGAACCTAATGTCTAACTCGTAACGCGTGATGTTGGCTGTCGTGTGTGCTGACGGCAGATTGGGTTGGTCTGTAGTTGCGGATTTCGGGTTTGCCTCGGGCGAGGGGTTGGCTCGTAAGCGGCGAGGGGCGCTCCGGCGGAGCATGTTGCTTTGCAGGCGGCGCCCGTTTTTGCGGCGGGCACAATTGAAATTGTTGGGAAACGAACGAAAGGGCTGTGAATGTTGGCGGGCGAGAGGAGGAGGACGTGGCCCGACGGCTGCGGGCCGATCGGGAAACGGTGGGAGGGCGATGGGGCGGCGGAGGTGCGTTTGCACGGCCGTCATCGCCGCACGCCTCCGCTTGTGTGGCTGTGGCGCCGGCCGCGCTGGCCGGGCTGCCGCGGCGACGGTGCGGGGCTTTTGCCGAAGGTTTGGCCATTGTGGCCGGTCGCCGGCTGGGGCTGTGGGGGCGGCATTTGGGCGTGGGCGGCGATTCTCGGCGGGCCGACCCAGGCTGTAGCGCGCGGTGGCTGCAGTTTGGCCGTGGTTTGCGGCGCTGCCGTGGCGACTGGTTGGCGACTGTGGTGTGGCTGTGTGTAGCCCCATCCTCGGTGGTTTGAAAGGCGCGGGTGGTTGTGGCGCAGGTGTGGGGCTGCTCCGCACAGGCTGTCGGACGTTGGGCGGTAGCAAGCGCGGGAGGCGCGGCGCGGCGGCGCGCAGAGTGGCGGCCGCTCTCTCGGCCGTCCGCGCCCGCCCGCGACACTGGCTGGGCCTGTGCGTCGAGGCGCATCGGTCTCCGAGCAGCCGAGCTGTGTGCACGCGCGGGAGGGTGCGCTGCGAACTTGTAAGTTTGAAGTGCTCCCACCGCGTGTTGAAAAAGCAATAGTATCCCGATAGGGCCGTATTACTAGCGATAGGCGAGATCCACCGGGATAGCCGGATGGGCTAGGGATGTTTAGGGTAGGGAATGAAGAGGCACCAGGGCCTCCTCCCCAGGCGGAAGTCCAACCAATGGACATCCCCCTGGGCGGGGTACGTCCGCGCGCCTCCAGGAAAGATTCGAACCGCAGGGCATATTCAGTTTCCGCGGACAGGGCTAGGGCTAGGTCTGAGTCTGTAAAACCCCACTCTTCCCGTCGAAATCCAGATTCGACGAGACAAGACCACCCACAGACGTCGCTGGAACGCCGCGACAGCATGACTATTCCGGCCAGCGAATCACAGCTCGCCAAATCCACCAGAAGTAGAGACGACAAGATGGCCGCCAAGCACCGGCAGGAGCTAGCGCGCCACAACATTACAGAAAACAATATTCAATATAACTCAGACAGCGACGACGCTGCAATGAACACAGGCAACCCCAAGTTCTCAAGTGACGAGGAAATGGAATTTGACGATGGCCAGGGAGAATTCCAACGAGCCAGAAAAACTTTAAAAAGAAAAAACTCGTCAGAAACAGAAGCGCCGAACAAGTTCACCGTCCCAACGGCGAACAGATACGACGCGCTGAACGACACCACCACCAACCTGGAGGCCGCTAACAACACAACAGCGGGCCCCCCTCCTCAACAGCAGACCACAACCGCACCGGCGCAACGAGCGGTCCCAAAAAGACCACGCGTCCCGCCGATTACAATTGAATATCCAGGGCATTATCTAACCCTGAACAAAACCCTAAAACAATACATGGAAGGCCCCATCAAAGCCATCCATAAAGGAAAATCGATAAAATACCATTTTGAATCGATAAAAGACCAACGCACAGCGCTGGAATTTTTCAACCACCACCGAATTGGAAACTTCACCCACCAACCACAAGCCGACAGACAACTGAAAGTGGTCATAAAGGGCCTACCAAACACCATCAAAGAGCAAGAAATAGAAGAAGAACTACAACTACACAACTTCGAAACGTCCAACATACACCAGTACAAAAAGAGGGATGAAAACACGAAAGAGTTACGCCCAATGGATGTCTTCTGTGTAACACTAGAGAAAAAACCTGAAAACGAGGCAATATATAATACGAGATACCTACTTGACACCAAAATTACGGTAGAATCTTACAAAAGCAAAGAAGGCCCCCCACAGTGTAAAAAGTGCCAGGGGTTCTTCCACACAGCCAATTATTGTAACATGCCGACGCGCTGCGTCCGATGTGGTGGAGACCACAGAGCATTCCAGTGCCCATTACCAAAAGAGGGAACCCTTCACTGTGTAAACTGCAATAAAGATGGCCACCCAGCTTCATTCAGAGGCTGCGAAGAATACCAAAAGGCAATAGAAGCCTACAACAAACAGCGACCACAAAGACAAGCGCCTGCACCCAGACCAACAATTCGACCAACGGCAATGCCCACACCAGCAGAAGCCAGCCGATCAGGAAGAAGAAACTGGGCAACTCTGCCACCGCAAACAAACAACGCCACAGCCACCACCAACAACAACGGCTTAGAATCAGTCCTCAGCTTTGTCAACCAACTAAAAACACTATGGGACAAAGTCCAATCCTCAAACATTCTACAGCAAATCACGACTATCATCACCAATTTTACCCAAGCACCGGACTTAATGTCCAAGATCACAACCGTCATTGGAGGAATGATGACCATCTTCGGCACCTTCAATGGATTATAGGCCACCAAAGAAGAAACACCTCCGATTCTGCAATTTCAATGCAAATGGAATTGCAAACAAAAGAGAACTACTCAACGAGTTCATCGAAGAGCAGAAGATAGACGTCCTCTTCGTCACTGAAACCCACCTACAGCAAAACGCAACACTAAACCTCCGAAACATGATATGTCATAGGACAGACAGAGTCAACAGGAGGGGAGGAGGCACTGCCATATACATCCGTCCGCACATCACCCATCACCCTGAGATCACGCCGCCGATGCACTCACTGGAGGCCACAGTAGTGCAAATAGAAACGGCGCAAGGTAAAATAGCCCTGGTAGCTGCGTACCTCAGCCCCAGAGCAGAGCAAAATGAACAAGACCTCACGTGGATATTTGACAACCACGAACGGGTCCTCCTATGTGGCGACCTTAATGCGAAAAATGAAGCCTGGAACTGCAGAAGGAGCAATGCAAGAGGTGACAGACTCCATGAGCTACAAGGTCGCCTTAACGCAGCAGTAACAGCCCCGAAAGACATCACATACATTCCTTTCAACAGCCTCCACCGGCCAGATGTACTCGACATCTGCATCACAAAAAACCTAGACCCAGAACTGAACCTGCAAGTACGAAACGCACTCACATCGGACCACCTCCCAGTAATAGGCCACATCGGTGACGCAATGGAACCCCCACGACCACGACAAACCATCAACGTCGACTGGGCACAATATGAACGGTGGCTAAACAACAATGTCACGCCCACAGCAGCGCTAAACACAGACCAACAAATAGAAGAAGCCATCACCACCATCACAGACAAGATAACCACAGCCTACAAACGAGCGTCCAGCAAAACAACGTTCCTAGAGGTCAAACACAACACGCTTCCGCCACTAATACAGGACCTAAAATACCTGAAAAACCAGGAACGCCGCAGATGGATCCGCACCAGAGACCCTCAAGCAAGGAGGGAAGTCAACAGGCTCACTCGGGAAATCCACAAACGTGCAAAAGAGTGGAAGGCAGAGGTCTGGGAGGACAGGATGTCGACACTTCAACTACGCCTGCGAGACGACTGGAAACTCATAAAGAATCTACGGACACAAAAACAACACAAACCGGCCCTAAAAGACGAAAACAACATGGTGTTTGATGATCTCAGGCAGGCTGAACTATTTGCCTCCACATATGAATCACAAAACAGAGTGGAGCAGAGAGCAGCACAACTGCCTGACGAAGAAGAATTCAACAGAAGAATCCAAACAACAATCCAACAAATAAGGGCAAACCCAATCAACGATGCAGCAGAACTAACAACAACAGCTGAAGTCCGCACGATCATACGACGACTCAACAACAATTCCGCGCCTGGACCAGACAAGGTATCCAATGAACAACTGAAGCACCTACCACGCAAACCGCTCGTACTACTCACCCGCATAATAAACGCTTGCCTCCAAAAAAGCCACTTCCCTGACGTGTGGAAAGTGTGCAAAATCGTCCCCATCCCGAAGAAAGGCAAGGACCTCACAAAACCGGAAAACCACCGCCCCATAAGTCTGTTACCAACGATGTCCAAAGTGCTGGAAAGGGTAATACTCCCACGAATCAGGCAACCCCTACTTGACAACCGCGTCATACGCAGGGAACAATTCGCCTATCAGGAAACCCTGTCAGCGGAACTACAGCTCCTCAGGATAACGGAATTCGTCACAAAAAACATGAACCTCTCCAGATTCACGGCGGCAATCCTCCTGGACGTGGAAAAAGCCTACGACAAGGTATGGAGAGATAACCTCCTAGTGAAACTATATGAGGACACGGATCTCCCACGCTGCTACCTTAAACTCATAGACGACTACTTGACGAATAGAAGATGTTTTGTGGCCATAAACGGGAAAAGATCGGAAACAAAAACCCTCCACGAGGGCATCCCGCAAGGGTCAGTTATCTCCCCCACACTGTTCACAGTGTACGTGAACGACCTGCCAAAAACCCAGGACACAGTACTGGCCCAGTTTGCAGACGACACGGCCCTCCTGGCCAGCAACAGAAGGTTGGACACCACGATCCGGAAGCTGCAAGAACAAGTCGACCTAACGGAAACTTGGGCGAGACTTAACCGGATAAAAATAAATGCGTCAAAGACCGAGGCCATCCTATTTACCAGACGACGCCCGGAACTCCATGACAGAATACAAATTAATGGAGAGCGAGTTCCGTGGAAGCAAACAGTCCGCTATCTAGGTGTCACCCTAGACAGCAAAATGACCTTCAAGATGCACTTGGAAGACAAAAGAACGAAGACAACCAAAGCCATCCATGCCCTCTATCCCATCTTGGCTAGCAAGGACATGCTGCCAATAACGAAATTAAAAATATACAAGGCGATAATACTACCGGCCATGCTATATGGATGTTCCTCCTGGGGCATCACCTGCAGAACCAATCTCGCAAAGCTCCAGACGCTGCAAAACAGGTGCCTGAAATTGATATTGAAGGCCCCACCATGGACAAGTACCGACAGAATCCACAGGGAACTGGAGATGCCACGCATGGCCGAACTCGTGAAGGAGGCAACAACGAGACTTGTGGACAAAGTAAACAGACTCAGACCTGACCTTAACCAGTTAGAGGAGATCGCCGCGTATGAACCGGCACCCTGGCACAAAATCAGGGTACCATTGACCATCATTCGCAACTAAGAGACTAGGACCACTACTGTAGAGCAAAATGGAAACATCAAGAGAGCCAGGCCGAGGTCTAGGTGGAAACATCAAGCAAGCGTAGGTAGTACATAGGTTAGAAACATCAAGTAAGGATAGGTAGTACATAGGTTAGAAACATCAAGAAACTGTAGGTAGTAAATAGGTTAGAAACAGCAAAAAAAAATGTATTAGCACATAGGATAGAAACATCAATACGTTCTAGGTTTGAAAACGCAAAAATTAGTCACTAAATTAGCATAGAAACATCAAGAATGTTAGGATAAACTGCGAAACCACAAAAAGTAGAAAAGAAATAGGCCATGACCAGAGGAAGACCACTAACGAGGCCCTAAAGGACCAAATCAGTGCCCAAAGGGACCTCCAAAGATTGAAAAATGGTGCCCCTATTTATAAATAAATAGCGACCCCAACTAAGTAACCCTACCAGCACACAAGAGGGACCAATCGCCTCAGGCGATAGCACCCTTGCCTTCAACACAAAAAAAAAAAAAAAAAAAAAAAAAAAAAAAAAAAAAAAAAAAAAAAAAAAAAAAAAAAAAAAAGCGTCGAGGCGGCTATTCCTCTGCTGTGCGCTCCGCTCGCTGCGTGTCTCCTCTCGCTCTCGCTGCTCGCTGTGTGTTAACGCGCGTCGTCGAAATGGCAGATCAGGCGGCTACGAACGAGACTGCTGCGGCACCCGCCGCCACCGGCACTACGAAGAAGGCAAAGTCTGCGTCGTCTGCGAAGAAGCCGCGCGCCAAGCCTGCGCACCCGCGCACCTCTGAGATGGTGACGGCCGCCATCAAGAGTCTGAAGGAGCGCGGCGGATCGTCGCTGCAGGCGATCAAGAAGTACATTGCCGCGCACTACAAGCTGGACGCGGAGAAGCTGGCGCCGTTTATCAAGAAGTACCTCAAGTCGGCCGTGGTGGCGGGCGAGCTGGTGCAGACGAAGGGGAAGGGCGCGTCCGGCTCTTTCAAGCTTGCCGGCGCCGGCGGCGGGGCGGCTGAGGGCGGCAAGGCTCGTGCTGGCGGTGCCAAGAAGAAGCGCGCCGCTCCGGCCAGCAAGGAGAAGAAGGGCGCCCGTGCGGCCGGCGCAAAGAAGGCTGGTGGCGTGAAGGCGGCGACTGGTCGGAAGGCGGGCGCCGCCAAGAAGGCGTCTGCGGCGTCGGCCGCTCCCGCCGGTGCGAAGAAGGCGGCTGCTGCCAAGCCGGCCAAGGCCAAGTCGCCGTCGAAGGCGAAGAAGGCCGCCAAGGTTCCGACGAAGAAGCCGAAGGCGCCGCGCCCGAAGAAGGCGACGACGCCGTCTAAGGCGAAGGCTTCGCCCAAGAAGAAGAAGTAGAGAGGAATGGGAAAGGAAGGGTTGGCGGTTGACTCCGTCGTCCGCACCCCCCGTCCCCGTCGTCTAGTGGCGCGCAACAGACGCGCGGCCCAAAACGGCCCTTCTCAGGGCCATCAAAGCACGTCGGGAAGGTTTTGATTGTCGTGTTTGTGTTGCGGTGTGGTTGTGTCGTCTGGCGTTTCTGTATGCCCGTGTGTGGATACTGTTTGCGTGCCGTGGTGGTTGGATTGCGGGGGGGGGGTCGGTGGCGGGTGCGGGCGGCGGTAGCGGTTTTGTCGTTGCGGTTGATTGTCGCCGTTTTTTTTTTTTGGTCGCGGCCGGCCGACGGTTGGTTTTGTGTCATGTTGTTTGAATACTTTGGTTGGCCTGCCTGCCGTCTTCTCGGATGTGTCTTGTCTTGTGTGTGTGTTCTTGCAACGGGGGCGGGGGACGTTGAGATGTGGAAAGGGTCGGTGGCGTTGGACGTGCCTGGCTTTTTGTTTCGTTTTCTTTTCGAAACGAAGCGGCGGCCGGCCGTGTGGTTGACGGCGTCGGCCGATGGGTATTGTGCGCTTTGAGCGCCGCGCCGGGGAGGCATGATGTTGATTGTTGCGCGCGCCAGCAAGCTGGCAGGGGAGAGCGGCTGTGGCGGACGGACGGGAAGTGGAAGTGGTGTTTTGTCTTTGGTTCTGTGGTTGTGGGGCGAGAGGCGACCGACAAAGTTTGCTCGCGACGGAGTGATGTTAGTGGCCCTTAAAAGGGCCGTTTTGTTTGTTGCGTGCGTGGGCGGTGCCCAGCGGCTGGCGCGGTGTTTAGGCGCGCTCGCCGCGGATGCGGCGCGCGAGCTGGATGTCCTTGGGCATGATGGTGACGCGCTTGGCGTGGATTGCGCACAGGTTGGTGTCTTCGAAGAGGCCGACGAGGTAGGCCTCGCTGGCCTCCTGCAGGGCCATGACCGCGGAGCTCTGGAAGCGCAGGTCGGTCTTGAAGTCCTGGGCGATCTCGCGCACTAGGCGCTGGAATGGCAGCTTGCGGATGAGCAGCTCTGTGCTCTTCTGGTAGCGCCTGATTTCTCGCAGGGCGACGGTGCCCGGCCTGTAGCGGTGGGGCTTCTTGACGCCGCCGGTGGCGGGCGCGCTCTTCCTCGCCGCCTTGGTGGCGAGCTGTTTGCGCGGCGCCTTTCCGCCGGTGGACTTGCGGGCCGTTTGCTTTGTGCGGGCCATAGCGGTAGCGGTTAGCGGAGCGGCGTGGAGGCGAGCGAGGTGCTGCGTCGGGTGCTGCCTTGACGACACGGGCGCGCGCCAGCCACCGTGGTGCGCTTATATGCCCTCGGTTGCGCGTGGTGGGGGGAGGGCGGGCCAGAGTCTATATAGGGGGGCTGGCGCGTGCGCCGGGCGCAGACCGTAGCCGACTCGCTAGCGCCGGGTGAGGAGCCAGCCGCTGCAGCAGACGCTTTGCTTGCCTTGAGCTTTTTGAGGATTTAGAAGAGATGACTGGCCGCGGCAAGGGAGGAAAGGGGCTCGGCAAGGGTGGCGCCAAGCGGCACCGCAAGGTGTTGCGCGACAACATCCAGGGCATCACGAAGCCCGCGATCCGCCGCCTGGCTCGCAGGGGCGGCGTGAAGCGCATCTCTGGTCTGATCTACGAGGAGACCCGCGGAGTGCTGAAGGTGTTCCTGGAGAACGTGATCCGCGACGCGGTGACGTACACTGAGCACGCCAAGCGCAAGACTGTGACGGCCATGGACGTGGTGTACGCCCTGAAGAGGCAGGGGCGCACCCTGTACGGTTTCGGCGGTTAGGCGCGTCGCAGCCGGTGTGCTGTGCCGCGTTGGCCTTCCCGCGGCCGTGGGAGAGACGAAAACGGCCCTTTTCAGGGCCACCACACTGTTCGGAAATTGAAAAGTGCGAAAGAGTCTGTGTTGTTGCTGCGTGTGTTGCCTGCCTGCCTTGTTTCTTTCATTCTTCATTTCGTTTGCGTTTGACTGACGTGACGTGACTGGGAGAAAGGAAAGGAAGCGGGTCTTGTGGCTGTGTGTGTGTGTGTGTGTGTGTGTGTGTGTGTGTGTGTGTGTGTGTGCGTGCGCGCGCGCGCGAGAGAGGGCGTTGTGTGTTTGTTTTGTTTATCGATCGATGGAGACGCCGGGCTGTGTGTTGTTGTTGTTGTTGTTGTTGTTGTTGTGCGAGAGGCGGTGAATATTTGCGTGGTTTTGGCTGTGTGTTTGCGGCGGCGTTGGAGTTGCCGAGGCAAGGCGTGCCCATAGGCGGCCGGATCAGCTGTTTCGTTTGTATGGGGCGCGCGGGAGTGGAGGGCGGTGTGTCGACACGCTCGTTTAACAGTTGGTGATTATTGCTGTCGTTGTCGTTTGGAAGGCGACTGTGCGTGCGTGGAGGTGCTTGAGGCAAACGAAAAACAAAAGAGAAACGTGTGTGTGGCCACACGGGCTGTGGACGACAAGATGGCGGCGGCTCTTCTTGTTGTTCTTCTCTCTTTCCTTTAGTCCTCTACCGTTAGAGGGGGAGTTGGTGGAGGTTATTGTCGCCTGTGGACATTTGCTCCTCTTTTCTGTGTGTTGTTCTTATCTTTGGTAGTGTGCTTTTTCGGACGTTGCTGTTTGTTGAGAGTGATTATGTGTTCTGTTTGTGCTACTGCTGGAGTAGCGACTCGGGTCTTGCACATCTGTCCCTGTGGTGTTCATATTGCCCAAGGGTCAAGACGTAATAGTCATTTTCTGAATTCCGCGCGGTGGCGTAGAACGCTTCTGCCAGGGCGCGGAATCGTGTTGTGGGTGGTTGTAGGCAGGTCTGCCGCGGGGACGTGTAAGGCCCGTCGTAGAGCGCTCTGCTTTGGACCCTTCTGTAGGCGATGCATCGTCGACCTGGCTGCATAGCCCCTATAGAGGGCGCGCATATTTCCAGTATCGCTACCCCTGTTGCGGGGTCGAGGGAACAGGGGTACAGGATCTGCATCCTGGCGTGAGCGTTTGTGCCAAGTTGCCCTATGTGACACTTCGATGTCAGGCGTGACACCGAGGTACCTCGCAGAATATCTGCCCCTGCAATCGTAGCAGTTGGTATGGTCTTCTTGCCGGCGGCGGCTGTGGAAGTGAAGTTAAGTTAAAGTAAAGTAAAGTAAAGCAAAGCGCGGCGAGGACGACTGAAATTTTGCTTTGGACGTAGGTTTGTGTGGTGGCCCTGAAAAGGGCCGATTGTTGTGAGCCGAGCCGGGCCGGCAAAGCGCGTTGCGTGCAGGGGAGCACGCAGCGCTGCTGGGCGGCGGGTCCGCGTGCCGATTGCCTGGCCTCTCTGTTTAGGCCTTCTTCTCGGTCTTCTTTGGCAGCAGGACGGCCTGGATGTTGGGCAGGACACCACCCTGTGCGATGGTGACGCCCGACAGGAGCTTGTTGAGCTCCTCGTCGTTGCGGATGGCAAGCTGCAGGTGGCGCGGGATGATGCGCGTCTTCTTGTTGTCGCGGGCCGCGTTTCCGGCCAGCTCGAGCACCTCAGCCGCGAGGTACTCCATGACGGCGGCGAGGTAGACGGGCGCCCCGGCGCCGACGCGCTCGGCGTAGTTTCCCTTGCGCAGGAGGCGGTGGATTCTGCCGACCGGGAACTGGAGCCCGGCCCTGCTTGAGCGGGACTTTGACTTGCCCTTGACTTTGCCTCCCTTTCCGCGTCCGGACATGGCGATGCGCTGTGGTGTAAAAAAACGAGACGAGACGAAGGACGGTGCGAGCCGCAGCGAGTCGAGCAGCGGAGTGGCGGCGCCGCCAGGGGTGGGGGTCCTTTATGCTCTCGGGTGCGGCGGCCGGTTGCGCTCGCGGCCCATTGGTCGGCGGCCGCAACGGGGCGAGCTGGTAAAGGTGCGGCGGCGGGGCGCGCTGGGTGCCACTGTGTGGGGAGACGCTGACTAGAGCGGAGCGCTTGCTGCTGGTGTTGCTGCCGTACGTTCTTGTTTGTTTGCGATGCCGCCCAAGACTAGCGGGAAGGCCGCCAAGAAGGCTGGCAAGGCGCAGAAGAACATTTCGAAGGGCGACAAGAAGAAGAAGCGCAAGAGGAAGGAGAGCTATGCCATCTACATCTACAAGGTGCTGAAGCAGGTGCACCCTGACACGGGCATCTCGTCGAAGGCGATGAGCATCATGAACAGCTTCGTGAACGACATTTTCGAGCGCATCGCGGCCGAGGCGTCTCGCCTGGCGCACTACAACAAGCGCTCGACCATCACGTCCCGCGAGATCCAGACCGCTGTGCGGCTGTTGCTGCCTGGCGAGCTGGCCAAGCACGCCGTGAGCGAGGGCACGAAGGCGGTGACCAAGTACACGAGCTCCAAGTAAGGAGGTGGCTCTGGAATGGAAGGAGATCCTCCGTTGCGAGAGCGGCAAAACGGCCCTTTTCAGGGCCACCAAATGGCCTTTGCGGGAAGGGCGGAATTGTTGTTGTTGTTGTTTTTGTTTTGTTTTGTGTGTGAGTGGGTGGACGGTGGCAATAGCTACCGCTTTGGTTGCGACGCGACGGGGTGGGGTGGCCGATGCGATGAATAATTTGATTGTTTATGGGGCGCGTCGCGTGTCGCGTGTTGCGGGGTGCGGCCACGGTGTGACGTGGAATGGAGGCACGTGCGCACAAGTCGTTGTCTGCGAGGGGGGGGGGGGAAGTGCGATCGGTGATGTGCCCTTTGGATGGAGGTGCCGGTTAGTTACGTGACGGGTGGAAACGACACGCGATTGTTGGGAATGTCAGTGTGTAACGACGGCCGTTTGCGGGTCGGTTTGCACGCCATATATGGCGAGGGTGAAATGTGTCTGTAAATGCAGCGTGGAGGCGTGTGAGTGACGTTTAAATGTGAACGCGCATTGAGACACACCACTGTGTATTGCATTGTACGGGCGACACGCACGATGATATGTACCTTTCCCCCGACTCTGATTTCGATAGTCGTGTCTGACCGACTGTGTCTGCTTGTGTGCGTACGACGCACGCACACCGACGTCGTCATTGAAGATGCATGCTCGCGTGTCCAGTGCAGTACAGTAGAGTAAGCGCGACGCTAGAAGACGACGGTCGCTTTGGCGAATGTGCGTACACGTGTTTGTGTGTATGTCGGTGATGTGGTCCGATCCGTCGCCTCTGGGAAACTGTCGATCGGCGCGGTACACCGGACGTCTTGAACACCCGTCATACCGTCATACCGTCATACCGTTGGTACACCGTCGCGCTGAGAACGGTTACCGAAAGGTGAACGAACCTCTGATCGGTCGAATGTCTGGGCAGAACGTGAGGAGAGAATGGTGGAGGAAAGGACAGAGGGGAAAAAACAAATATATATATAGAGAGAGAGAGAGAGAGAGAGAGAAAACGGAAAAAAAACCAAACAAAACGGAGAAACGCAGTGTAGAGCAACGGAACGTTCCCGTGTCGGAGGTGTATTGTAGCCGCACTGAAATGCGCGTAACGGCGCGGCGGCAAGTGTCTGCCGTGGTGAACGTTACCTTTGACGGCTGAATTGTGCGTTGCGTTGCTTTGCTTTCCCGGATGTGTATGTAACGTAACGTTCGTTGAGATGGTTCTGAGGAAGAATGTACGACAGTGCCCGTGCCGTCTATGTTCGTGTGCAAAGCCATTGTGTGTGTGTGTGTGTGTGTGTGTGTTGTTTTGAGAATTGCGTCCGGGAATGGCGGTGGGCGTGCCCTGCATGTGGCCCGGGCTGTTCGTTTCGCGGTAGTGTGTGGACAGGGGAGGGGCACGCGTAACGCTGCTGGCATGGCATGGCATGGCATTCGGGAGATGGGAGGGGGCAAACGAAGAAAACAAGACGCGGAGGCTATAAAGACGGGGAGGGGCGCGGTGTGGGTGGCTTGCGCTGCGCTCGGCTGGCGCGTGCGGCGTTGTTTTTGTGCAAAAGAAGAGAAAACGAATGGGTTGCCGGGAGGGGGCCGTTGTGGTGTAGCCGCAGACGCGGCTGTCAGTGAACGTGGTGAGACCGAGGGATGCGGGAGGGGCGGGGGCGGGGAAGACGCTAGAAGAAGGAGAAAAACGCTGCTGCAACCAACATAAAATGAGGCCCTTTGTAACCTGCCAGCAACAAAACAACAACAAAAAAAAAAAAAGGCGTCTATCAACATTGAATGTAAATGGAAATGGACCCAAGTGTAACCTCCCCGCACAAATAGTCGTAAGTAAGTGAGTGAGTGAGTGAGTGAGTGAGTGAGTGAGTGAATGATGATAAAAATGTGCCAGAATGTTGTTAACGTCCCTAGAAAATGAACGAACGAAGATTGATGAGAAACGCGCGATAATATGATGAATGGAAATAATGAACCATGAACATCTCAACAGACATAATTGAAAACCCGATAAACGTTGTAAGGGCAGCGCTGGCTGACCTTCGGCCCTGTGTATTCTGAAACGCCCCCCTTTGAACAACAATGTATACAAAACTGTGCTTAAACTGACACACAATATTTTGAGCGCAACGCAATCTGACTATCAAAGATCCCTGCAAAAGAATGGCCCTGAGTAACATTAAAGTACACCTGTCGGAAATCACTTACCTCACAAAAATCTTCATTACTCGAACTACTGCAATACAGCGAGCACCACTGCTGCCAGCTAAATAAGAGATTCCAAACTACGGAGGGCACTAACTACCGATAGGGATAGTTAGCAAAGTAAAGATGTTTAATAGAGAACAACAAACAATGTATTTACCCTTAATATCATCACCAGTCATAATATATGTAATTTGAAACGTCCGCCATCTCTGTCCTCACATGCACCAGTGCTGGCGGCTCACCCCTAACTGCGCAACGCTACGCGCTGTTCACATCCAGCTATAGCAGTTCATGACAACAACAATGCAAACTAGCCACAGACTGCACACAGCACAGGCAGTGATTTTCACGCGGAGCGCTACGTGGCATTACCAATATAAAAATCTAAACAAACAGCGTACGTACAAATTAGAATAAAAAGAGCAAAAGATCGTTACGTCAAAAAAAAAAAAAAAAAAAACAAAAAAGACAAAAGAGAAAAAACAAACTGCATCTATATGTGCTCTTAACTGTAGATACCTGTACACAGCGTCGTGCAATGAATGCCGGCTCACATTTAATTTTGATTGTTGGAGGAAATGCGTAGGAAATATTATTTAAATGGAAATGAATGGTTGTACTTTAAAAAAGTTTGTTTGGAAACAAAGTATTATTGGGGCATTTTGTTGTGAAGAAAATAGTTACAATTGACATACAGTATTAGATTTGCGCAATGCAGCTTCATTACCTTACCTGTAATAACAGTATGCATCGTCCCGAACGGAGACCAGAGTCGCGAGAAGAGCACGCCGCCGCCCGCTCAGTACAACCGTCCACTCGCTAATACTGTCGACTGACTACTACCTCTCCCGACCCGCCACATATAGATGACAACTGTTCCTGCCGACCCGCTACGTGCTACTAGTGTCGTGTGGCGCAGACTAGCGACGATAAGAAACGCTCTGGTCAGAGATTGTGTCGTGCCTCGCCATCGCTGGTAATGAGTACATACGTGTTTCAGCGCGCGTACCGGAAGACGCAGTGCGGAGCCAGAGACTGTGTTGTCGAGGCCGTCGACGCAGTGCATGTCGGTCGGTCGAGTGCGTGCGGGAGGGCAGAGAGGCAGCGTCGGCACGGAGATGCACGCACGGGGGCTGCGGCGTGGCGCGTTTGCGGTAGGCGCCTTTGGTGGCAACGGCCGGGACAAGCAGCGGTGTATGGTGTGGTGCGGGCCGGACAGGGGCGGAGGAGGAGGAGGAGGCGGCGCGACGATGGCATTGGGGCGGAAACGGGGACGGGGACGGCGACGGCGGATGTTGAGAGGCGTCACGCGCGGACCGACACAGACGCACAGATAGATAGGTAGGAAGAAGAAGAAGGGGCGGCTGGTGAGTGAGTGCAATTTAGGCGGTAGACACAAGAGGTCGGCACGGCATTTGCGTGATGTGGCGTTGTGACGGGGTGTGCTCGCTTGCCTCGTTTTGTTGATGCGCGCAGGAAGATGTGCAGAGCAGCGGCGGGCGGCTCGGCTCGGTTCGGTTTGGCCCGGCGGGCCGCGCTGTTGTCGCGGACGTGAGCGCCCCCTGGCGGGTGGCCGGAGGCGGCGGCGCGGCGTGTTGGACGTGTGGCTGGCGGCAGTGCACAATTGCGAGTGGCTGGCGGTGTGGCGGTTGGCGCGTCGGGCGGCCGAGAGAGAGGAGAGGTATGTGTTTGCGGGCGCCTTTGCTGCGCGGCGTCGTGCAGGGCGGGCGGGCGGGCGCCTGTCGACTGTGTGTGTGTGTGTGTGTGTGTGTGTGTGGCGAATTGGCGGCGTTGTGCTCCGGCCGAAGGCGTCTGGAGAGGAGAGTTGGTCGTGATGTCATGTCGCGCCGTGTCATGTTTGCGAAACGGCTGCCGAGAGGTGTGGTGGTAGCGAGCCGGTCGGTGTCGGTGCGATGGGAATGTGCGTTTGGCGGTTTCGGTGTGCTTTTTGCGGCGTGAGAGTGGGGCGGGCGGGCAGGCTTGCTGTTGTTGGTTCCTTGTGTCTTGTGTGTAGCTTGATGGCAACGTGGAAGGGCGCCGGTTTCGAGCCGTGCGTGTGGTTGTCGACGTTGACTGGTTGGGGTGTGCCGTTGCACGTGCATGTTTGGGTCGTTGGTGTGGTTTTGGCTGGCTGGCTGGCTGGCTGGCTGTGTGTGTGTACGACGGGAAGGGGGAGGCGGCGGTGGATAGTGCAGTAGTTGTGTCGTTGGCACGGGCGTCGGGTGCGGCTGTGCGTAGTGGCGGAAAGGTGTCGGTTGCGGGAAGCGAGGCCGTCGTTGGCGGTGTCGCGTGCCTTCGTGAATCGAGTGGGGGCGGGGAAAGGAGCAGCGTGCCGCTGCGTCGTGGCCGTTAGCCAGAGGCTGTGCTTTGATAGTTTTGTGGACGGTTCGTGCGAGGCGATTTGTTGCCTGCCCTATGTTTGTTTGTTTGTTGTTTTGGAGACGACGACTGGTTGGTGGCGTGCGCGCGAGCGAAGTGGCGGTGTGCGTTTCCCGTGTCGACTGCCGGCCGGCGACAGGTGCGCCGTCGGTGGGGTGGGTGGCCGGCACAAGTAGGGGCGGCGGCGTCGTTGCGGTGTGTTTGTGTTGTCGGCGACAGCTGTTTGTGCGGTGCGTGTGAATGGTGGTGCAAACGTGTGCTGGCGTTGAGGCTGCGACCGCGGCGTGTTGTTGGTTGATGTTGAACAGCGGCTGTGTGCGGTGGTGGTGTTGCCGCACGTGCATCCGGCCCGGCGCGGAAAGCGCAGTTGCGGCGGCCCTTCGGTGCCAGCCACGTCGCGTGAGCGGCGGGTTGCTCTGGTCGACACGTGGTGCTCTGGTTTGTTGTTTGGTGCCCTTTGGCCGGTGGGTGGTCCGTGTGTCTCGGTATCTGGTCGTGGTCGTGCTGCCCGTTTGTCGGCGTTGTCCTGTGGCTTCGCTTTTGTTTTTGCGGCGTGCCGACGACCCGACGCGACCTTTACACCCAAAGTGTGGCGCCCGAAGGTGAACCAACGTCGTAATCCGACCTGGGCGCTTAAGCTCTAAGCCTAAGCTGAGCGAACCGAACCTGTAGCGTTGCGTAGCGTGAGGTGCGGTGAGGTCAGCCTCAGCGCCAAGTAAGCCAAGCTGTCCGGCCGTGAGGTGGGTGGGTAGGTAGGTGCGGCTGCTGCGGCCACCTGACGCCCGACGTGTGTTTGAATGCTTAACCTAAGTTTGAGGCTTAACCTAACCCAAGTGGCCTTAACCTAACCTAACCTAACCTAACCTCTGACGCCCGACGTGTGTTTGAATGCTTAACCTAAGTTTGACGCTTAACCTAACACCGACCCTTAACCTAACCGAGGTGCCCCTAACCTAACCTTAATGTAACGTAACCTAACCTAACCTCTGACGCCTGACGTGTGTTTTGAATGCTTAACCTAACCCAAGTGCCCTTAACCTAACCCACGTCCACCGAACCTAACCGAGACGTGTGAACCTAATGTCTAACTCGTAACGCGTGATGTTGGCTGTCGTGTGTGCTGACGGCAGATTGGGTTGGTCTGTAGTTGCGGATTTCGGGTTTGCCTCGGGCGAGGGGTTGGCTCGTAAGCGGCGAGGGGCGCTCCGGCGGAGCATGTTGCTTTGCAGGCGGCGCCCGTTTTTGCGGCGGGCACAATTGAAATTGTTGGGAAACGAACGAAAGGGCTGTGAATGTTGGCGGGCGAGAGGAGGAGGACGTGGCCCGACGGCTGCGGGCCGATCGGGAAACGGTGGGAGGGCGATGGGGCGGCGGAGGTGCGTTTGCACGGCCGTCATCGCCGCACGCCTCCGCTTGTGTGGCTGTGGCGCCGGCCGCGCTGGCCGGGCTGCCGCGGCGACGGTGCGGGGCTTTTGCCGAAGGTTTGGCCATTGTGGCCGGTCGCCGGCTGGGGCTGTGGGGGCGGCATTTGGGCGTGGGCGGCGATTCTCGGCGGGCCGACCCAGGCTGTAGCGCGCGGTGGCTGCAGTTTGGCCGTGGTTTGCGGCGCTGCCGTGGCGACTGGTTGGCGACTGTGGTGTGGCTGTGTGTAGCCCCATCCTCGGTGGTTTGAAAGGCGCGGGTGGTTGTGGCGCAGGTGTGGGGCTGCTCCGCACAGGCTGTCGGACGTTGGGCGGTAGCAAGCGCGGGAGGCGCGGCGCGGCGGCGCGCAGAGTGGCGGCCGCTCTCTCGGCCGTCCGCGCCCGCCCGCGACACTGGCTGGGCCTGTGCGTCGAGGCGGCTATTCCTCTGCTGTGCGCTCCGCTCGCTGCGTGTCTCCTCTCGCTCTCGCTGCTCGCTGTGTGTTAACGCGCGTCGTCGAAATGGCAGATCAGGCGGCTACGAACGAGACTGCTGCGGCACCCGCCGCCACCGGCACTACGAAGAAGGCAAAGTCTGCGTCGTCTGCGAAGAAGCCGCGCGCCAAGCCTGCGCACCCGCGCACCTCTGAGATGGTGACGGCCGCCATCAAGAGTCTGAAGGAGCGCGGCGGATCGTCGCTGCAGGCGATCAAGAAGTACATTGCCGCGCACTACAAGCTGGACGCGGAGAAGCTGGCGCCGTTTATCAAGAAGTACCTCAAGTCGGCCGTGGTGGCGGGCGAGCTGGTGCAGACGAAGGGGAAGGGCGCGTCCGGCTCTTTCAAGCTTGCCGGCGCCGGCGGCGGGGCGGCTGAGGGCGGCAAGGCTCGTGCTGGCGGTGCCAAGAAGAAGCGCGCCGCTCCGGCCAGCAAGGAGAAGAAGGGCGCCCGTGCGGCCGGCGCAAAGAAGGCTGGTGGCGTGAAGGCGGCGACTGGTCGGAAGGCGGGCGCCGCCAAGAAGGCGTCTGCGGCGTCGGCCGCTCCCGCCGGTGCGAAGAAGGCGGCTGCTGCCAAGCCGGCCAAGGCCAAGTCGCCGTCGAAGGCGAAGAAGGCCGCCAAGGTTCCGACGAAGAAGCCGAAGGCGCCGCGCCCGAAGAAGGCGACGACGCCGTCTAAGGCGAAGGCTTCGCCCAAGAAGAAGAAGTAGAGAGGAATGGGAAAGGAAGGGTTGGCGGTTGACTCCGTCGTCCGCACCCCCCGTCCCCGTCGTCTAGTGGCGCGCAACAGACGCGCGGCCCAAAACGGCCCTTCTCAGGGCCATCAAAGCACGTCGGGAAGGTTTTGATTGTCGTGTTTGTGTTGCGGTGTGGTTGTGTCGTCTGGCGTTTCTGTATGCCCGTGTGTGGATACTGTTTGCGTGCCGTGGTGGTTGGATTGCGGGGGGGGGGTCGGTGGCGGGTGCGGGCGGCGGTAGCGGTTTTGTCGTTGCGGTTGATTGTCGCCGTTTTTTTTTTTTGGTCGCGGCCGGCCGACGGTTGGTTTTGTGTCATGTTGTTTGAATACTTTGGTTGGCCTGCCTGCCGTCTTCTCGGATGTGTCTTGTCTTGTGTGTGTGTTCTTGCAACGGGGGCGGGGGACGTTGAGATGTGGAAAGGGTCGGTGGCGTTGGACGTGCCTGGCTTTTTGTTTCGTTTTCTTTTCGAAACGAAGCGGCGGCCGGCCGTGTGGTTGACGGCGTCGGCCGATGGGTATTGTGCGCTTTGAGCGCCGCGCCGGGGAGGCATGATGTTGATTGTTGCGCGCGCCAGCAAGCTGGCAGGGGAGAGCGGCTGTGGCGGACGGACGGGAAGTGGAAGTGGTGTTTTGTCTTTGGTTCTGTGGTTGTGGGGCGAGAGGCGACCGACAAAGTTTGCTCGCGACGGAGTGATGTTAGTGGCCCTTAAAAGGGCCGTTTTGTTTGTTGCGTGCGTGGGCGGTGCCCAGCGGCTGGCGCGGTGTTTAGGCGCGCTCGCCGCGGATGCGGCGCGCGAGCTGGATGTCCTTGGGCATGATGGTGACGCGCTTGGCGTGGATTGCGCACAGGTTGGTGTCTTCGAAGAGGCCGACGAGGTAGGCCTCGCTGGCCTCCTGCAGGGCCATGACCGCGGAGCTCTGGAAGCGCAGGTCGGTCTTGAAGTCCTGGGCGATCTCGCGCACTAGGCGCTGGAATGGCAGCTTGCGGATGAGCAGCTCTGTGCTCTTCTGGTAGCGCCTGATTTCTCGCAGGGCGACGGTGCCCGGCCTGTAGCGGTGGGGCTTCTTGACGCCGCCGGTGGCGGGCGCGCTCTTCCTCGCCGCCTTGGTGGCGAGCTGTTTGCGCGGCGCCTTTCCGCCGGTGGACTTGCGGGCCGTTTGCTTTGTGCGGGCCATAGCGGTAGCGGTTAGCGGAGCGGCGTGGAGGCGAGCGAGGTGCTGCGTCGGGTGCTGCCTTGACGACACGGGCGCGCGCCAGCCACCGTGGTGCGCTTATATGCCCTCGGTTGCGCGTGGTGGGGGGAGGGCGGGCCAGAGTCTATATAGGGGGGCTGGCGCGTGCGCCGGGCGCAGACCGTAGCCGACTCGCTAGCGCCGGGTGAGGAGCCAGCCGCTGCAGCAGACGCTTTGCTTGCCTTGAGCTTTTTGAGGATTTAGAAGAGATGACTGGCCGCGGCAAGGGAGGAAAGGGGCTCGGCAAGGGTGGCGCCAAGCGGCACCGCAAGGTGTTGCGCGACAACATCCAGGGCATCACGAAGCCCGCGATCCGCCGCCTGGCTCGCAGGGGCGGCGTGAAGCGCATCTCTGGTCTGATCTACGAGGAGACCCGCGGAGTGCTGAAGGTGTTCCTGGAGAACGTGATCCGCGACGCGGTGACGTACACTGAGCACGCCAAGCGCAAGACTGTGACGGCCATGGACGTGGTGTACGCCCTGAAGAGGCAGGGGCGCACCCTGTACGGTTTCGGCGGTTAGGCGCGTCGCAGCCGGTGTGCTGTGCCGCGTTGGCCTTCCCGCGGCCGTGGGAGAGACGAAAACGGCCCTTTTCAGGGCCACCACACTGTTCGGAAATTGAAAAGTGCGAAAGAGTCTGTGTTGTTGCTGCGTGTGTTGCCTGCCTGCCTTGTTTCTTTCATTCTTCATTTCGTTTGCGTTTGACTGACGTGACGTGACTGGGAGAAAGGAAAGGAAGCGGGTCTTGTGGCTGTGTGTGTGTGTGTGTGTGTGTGTGTGTGTGTGTGTGTGTGTGTGCGTGCGCGCGCGCGCGAGAGAGGGCGTTGTGTGTTTGTTTTGTTTATCGATCGATGGAGACGCCGGGCTGTGTGTTGTTGTTGTTGTTGTTGTTGTTGTTGTGCGAGAGGCGGTGAATATTTGCGTGGTTTTGGCTGTGTGTTTGCGGCGGCGTTGGAGTTGCCGAGGCAAGGCGTGCCCATAGGCGGCCGGATCAGCTGTTTCGTTTGTATGGGGCGCGCGGGAGTGGAGGGCGGTGTGTCGACACGCTCGTTTAACAGTTGGTGATTATTGCTGTCGTTGTCGTTTGGAAGGCGACTGTGCGTGCGTGGAGGTGCTTGAGGCAAACGAAAAACAAAAGAGAAACGTGTGTGTGGCCACACGGGCTGTGGACGACAAGATGGCGGCGGCTCTTCTTGTTGTTCTTCTCTCTTTCCTTTAGTCCTCTACCGTTAGAGGGGGAGTTGGTGGAGGTTATTGTCGCCTGTGGACATTTGCTCCTCTTTTCTGTGTGTTGTTCTTATCTTTGGTAGTGTGCTTTTTCGGACGTTGCTGTTTGTTGAGAGTGATTATGTGTTCTGTTTGTGCTACTGCTGGAGTAGCGACTCGGGTCTTGCACATCTGTCCCTGTGGTGTTCATATTGCCCAAGGGTCAAGACGTAATAGTCATTTTCTGAATTCCGCGCGGTGGCGTAGAACGCTTGTGCCAGGGCGCGGAATCGTGTTGTGGGTGGTTGTAGGCAGGTCTGCCGCGGGGACGTGTAAGGCCCGTCGTAGAGCGCTCTGCTTTGGACCCTTCTGTAGGCGATGCATCGTCGACCTGGCTGCATAGCCCCTATAGAGGGCGCGCATATTTCCAGTATCGCTACCCCTGTTGCGGGGTCGAGGGAACAGGGGTACAGGATCTGCATCCTGGCGTGAGCGTTTGTGCCAAGTTGCCCTATGTGACACTTCGATGTCAGGCGTGACACCGAGGTACCTCGCAGAATATCTGCCCCTGCAATCGTAGCAGTTGGTATGGTCTTCTTGCCGGCGGCGGCTGTGGAAGTGAAGTTAAGTTAAAGTAAAGTAAAGTAAAGCAAAGCGCGGCGAGGACGACTGAAATTTTGCTTTGGACGTAGGTTTGTGTGGTGGCCCTGAAAAGGGCCGATTGTTGTGAGCCGAGCCGGGCCGGCAAAGCGCGTTGCGTGCAGGGGAGCACGCAGCGCTGCTGGGCGGCGGGTCCGCGTGCCGATTGCCTGGCCTCTCTGTTTAGGCCTTCTTCTCGGTCTTCTTTGGCAGCAGGACGGCCTGGATGTTGGGCAGGACACCACCCTGTGCGATGGTGACGCCCGACAGGAGCTTGTTGAGCTCCTCGTCGTTGCGGATGGCAAGCTGCAGGTGGCGCGGGATGATGCGCGTCTTCTTGTTGTCGCGGGCCGCGTTTCCGGCCAGCTCGAGCACCTCAGCCGCGAGGTACTCCATGACGGCGGCGAGGTAGACGGGCGCCCCGGCGCCGACGCGCTCGGCGTAGTTTCCCTTGCGCAGGAGGCGGTGGATTCTGCCGACCGGGAACTGGAGCCCGGCCCTGCTTGAGCGGGACTTTGACTTGCCCTTGACTTTGCCTCCCTTTCCGCGTCCGGACATGGCGATGCGCTGTGGTGTAAAAAAACGAGACGAGACGAAGGACGGTGCGAGCCGCAGCGAGTCGAGCAGCGGAGTGGCGGCGCCGCCAGGGGTGGGGGTCCTTTATGCTCTCGGGTGCGGCGGCCGGTTGCGCTCGCGGCCCATTGGTCGGCGGCCGCAACGGGGCGAGCTGGTAAAGGTGCGGCGGCGGGGCGCGCTGGGTGCCACTGTGTGGGGAGACGCTGACTAGAGCGGAGCGCTTGCTGCTGGTGTTGCTGCCGTACGTTCTTGTTTGTTTGCGATGCCGCCCAAGACTAGCGGGAAGGCCGCCAAGAAGGCTGGCAAGGCGCAGAAGAACATTTCGAAGGGCGACAAGAAGAAGAAGCGCAAGAGGAAGGAGAGCTATGCCATCTACATCTACAAGGTGCTGAAGCAGGTGCACCCTGACACGGGCATCTCGTCGAAGGCGATGAGCATCATGAACAGCTTCGTGAACGACATTTTCGAGCGCATCGCGGCCGAGGCGTCTCGCCTGGCGCACTACAACAAGCGCTCGACCATCACGTCCCGCGAGATCCAGACCGCTGTGCGGCTGTTGCTGCCTGGCGAGCTGGCCAAGCACGCCGTGAGCGAGGGCACGAAGGCGGTGACCAAGTACACGAGCTCCAAGTAAGGAGGTGGCTCTGGAATGGAAGGAGATCCTCCGTTGCGAGAGCGGCAAAACGGCCCTTTTCAGGGCCACCAAATGGCCTTTGCGGGAAGGGCGGAATTGTTGTTGTTGTTGTTTTTGTTTTGTTTTGTGTGTGAGTGGGTGGACGGTGGCAATAGCTACCGCTTTGGTTGCGACGCGACGGGGTGGGGTGGCCGATGCGATGAATAATTTGATTGTTTATGGGGCGCGTCGCGTGTCGCGTGTTGCGGGGTGCGGCCACGGTGTGACGTGGAATGGAGGCACGTGCGCACAAGTCGTTGTCTGCGAGGGGGGGGGGGGGAAGTGCGATCGGTGATGTGCCCTTTGGATGGAGGTGCCGGTTAGTTACGTGACGGGTGGAAACGACACGCGATTGTTGGGAATGTCAGTGTGTAACGACGGCCGTTTGCGGGTCGGTTTGCACGCCATATATGGCGAGGGTGAAATGTGTCTGTAAATGCAGCGTGGAGGCGTGTGAGTGACGTTTAAATGTGAACGCGCATTGAGACACACCACTGTGTATTGCATTGTACGGGCGACACGCACGATGATATGTACCTTTCCCCCGACTCTGATTTCGATAGTCGTGTCTGACCGACTGTGTCTGCTTGTGTGCGTACGACGCACGCACACCGACGTCGTCATTGAAGATGCATGCTCGCGTGTCCAGTGCAGTACAGTAGAGTAAGCGCGACGCTAGAAGACGACGGTCGCTTTGGCGAATGTGCGTACACGTGTTTGTGTGTATGTCGGTGATGTGGTCCGATCCGTCGCCTCTGGGAAACTGTCGATCGGCGCGGTACACCGGACGTCTTGAACACCCGTCATACCGTCATACCGTCATACCGTTGGTACACCGTCGCGCTGAGAACGGTTACCGAAAGGTGAACGAACCTCTGATCGGTCGAATGTCTGGGCAGAACGTGAGGAGAGAATGGTGGAGGAAAGGACAGAGGGGAAAAAACAAATATATATATAGAGAGAGAGAGAGAGAGAGAGAGAGAGAGAGAGAAAACGGAAAAAAAACCAAACAAAACGGAGAAACGCAGTGTAGAGCAACGGAACGTTCCCGTGTCGGAGGTGTATTGTAGCCGCACTGAAATGCGCGTAACGGCGCGGCGGCAAGTGTCTGCCGTGGTGAACGTTACCTTTGACGGCTGAATTGTGCGTTGCGTTGCTTTGCTTTCCCGGATGTGTATGTAACGTAACGTTCGTTGAGATGGTTCTGAGGAAGAATGTACGACAGTGCCCGTGCCGTCTATGTTCGTGTGCAAAGCCATTGTGTGTGTGTGTGTGTGTGTGTGTGTTGTTTTGAGAATTGCGTCCGGGAATGGCGGTGGGCGTGCCCTGCATGTGGCCCGGAAGGCTGTTCGTTTCGCGGTAGTGTGTGGACAGGGGAGGGGCACGCGTAACGCTGCTGGCATGGCATGGCATGGCATTCGGGAGATGGGAGGGGGCAAACGAAGAAAACAAGACGCGGAGGCTATAAAGACGGGGAGGGGCGCGGTGTGGGTGGCTTGCGCTGCGCTCGGCTGGCGCGTGCGGCGTTGTTTTTGTGCAAAAGAAGAGAAAACGAATGGGTTGCCGGGAGGGGGCCGTTGTGGTGTAGCCGCAGACGCGGCTGTCAGTGAACGTGGTGAGACCGAGGGATGCGGGAGGGGCGGGGGCGGGGAAGACGCTAGAAGAAGGAGAAAAACGCTGCTGCAACCAACATAAAATGAGGCCCTTTGTAACCTGCCAGCAACAAAACAACAACAAAAAAAAAAAAAAGGCGTCTATCAACATTGAATGTAAATGGAAATGGACCCAAGTGTAACCTCCCCGCACAAATAGTCGTAAGTAAGTGAGTGAGTGAGTGAGTGAGTGAGTGAGTGAGTGAATGATGATAAAAATGTGCCAGAATGTTGTTAACGTCCCTAGAAAATGAACGAACGAAGATTGATGAGAAACGCGCGATAATATGATGAATGGAAATAATGAACCATGAACATCTCAACAGACATAATTGAAAACCCGATAAACGTTGTAAGGGCAGCGCTGGCTGACCTTCGGCCCTGTGTATTCTGAAACGCCCCCCTTTGAACAACAATGTATACAAAACTGTGCTTAAACTGACACACAATATTTTGAGCGCAACGCAATCTGACTATCAAAGATCCCTGCAAAAGAATGGCCCTGAGTAACATTAAAGTACACCTGTCGGAAATCACTTACCTCACAAAAATCTTCATTACTCGAACTACTGCAATACAGCGAGCACCACTGCTGCCAGCTAAATAAGAGATTCCAAACTACGGAGGGCACTAACTACCGATAGGGATAGTTAGCAAAGTAAAGATGTTTAATAGAGAACAACAAACAATGTATTTACCCTTAATATCATCACCAGTCATAATATATGTAATTTGAAACGTCCGCCATCTCTGTCCTCACATGCACCAGTGCTGGCGGCTCACCCCTAACTGCGCAACGCTACGCGCTGTTCACATCCAGCTATAGCAGTTCATGACAACAACAATGCAAACTAGCCACAGACTGCACACAGCACAGGCAGTGATTTTCACGCGGAGCGCTACGTGGCATTACCAATATAAAAATCTAAACAAACAGCGTACGTACAAATTAGAATAAAAAGAGCAAAAGATCGTTACGTCAAAAAAAAAAAAAAAAAAAACAAAAAAGACAAAAGAGAAAAAACAAACTGCATCTATATGTGCTCTTAACTGTAGATACCTGTACACAGCGTCGTGCAATGAATGCCGGCTCACATTTAATTTTGATTGTTGGAGGAAATGCGTAGGAAATATTATTTAAATGGAAATGAATGGTTGTACTTTAAAAAAGTTTGTTTGGAAACAAAGTATTATTGGGGCATTTTGTTGTGAAGAAAATAGTTACAATTGACATACAGTATTAGATTTGCGCAATGCAGCTTCATTACCTTACCTGTAATAACAGTATGCATCGTCCCGAACGGAGACCAGAGTCGCGAGAAGAGCACGCCGCCGCCCGCTCAGTACAACCGTCCACTCGCTAATACTGTCGACTGACTACTACCTCTCCCGACCCGCCACATATAGATGACAACTGTTCCTGCCGACCCGCTACGTGCTACTAGTGTCGTGTGGCGCAGACTAGCGACGATAAGAAACGCTCTGGTCAGAGATTGTGTCGTGCCTCGCCATCGCTGGTAATGAGTACATACGTGTTTCAGCGCGCGTACCGGAAGACGCAGTGCGGAGCCAGAGACTGTGTTGTCGAGGCCGTCGACGCAGTGCATGTCGGTCGGTCGAGTGCGTGCGGGAGGGCAGAGAGGCAGCGTCGGCACGGAGATGCACGCACGGGGGCTGCGGCGTGGCGCGTTTGCGGTAGGCGCCTTTGGTGGCAACGGCCGGGACAAGCAGCGGTGTATGGTGTGGTGCGGGCCGGACAGGGGCGGAGGAGGAGGAGGAGGCGGCGCGACGATGGCATTGGGGCGGAAACGGGGACGGGGACGGCGACGGCGGATGTTGAGAGGCGTCACGCGCGGACCGACACAGACGCACAGATAGATAGGTAGGAAGAAGAAGAAGGGGCGGCTGGTGAGTGAGTGCAATTTAGGCGGTAGACACAAGAGGTCGGCACGGCATTTGCGTGATGTGGCGTTGTGACGGGGTGTGCTCGCTTGCCTCGTTTTGTTGATGCGCGCAGGAAGATGTGCAGAGCAGCGGCGGGCGGCTCGGCTCGGTTCGGTTTGGCCCGGCGGGCCGCGCTGTTGTCGCGGACGTGAGCGCCCCCTGGCGGGTGGCCGGAGGCGGCGCGGCGTGTTGGACGTGTGGCTGGCGGCAGTGCACAATTGCGAGTGGCTGGCGGTGTGGCGGTTGGCGCGTCGGGCGGCCGAGAGAGAGGAGAGGTATGTGTTTGCGGGCGCCTTTGCTGCGCGGCGTCGTGCAGGGCGGGCGGGCGGGCGCCTGTCGACTGTGTGTGTGTGTGTGTGTGTGTGTGTGTGTGGCGAATTGGCGGCGTTGTGCTCCGGCCGAAGGCGTCTGGAGAGGAGAGTTGGTCGTGATGTCATGTCGCGCCGTGTCATGTTTGCGAAACGGCTGCCGAGAGGTGTGGTGGTAGCGAGCCGGTCGGTGTCGGTGCGATGGGAATGTGCGTTTGGCGGTTTCGGTGTGCTTTTTGCGGCGTGAGAGTGGGGCGGGCGGGCAGGCTTGCTGTTGTTGGTTCCTTGTGTCTTGTGTGTAGCTTGATGGCAACGTGGAAGGGCGCCGGTTTCGAGCCGTGCGTGTGGTTGTCGACGTTGACTGGTTGGGGTGTGCCGTTGCACGTGCATGTTTGGGTCGTTGGTGTGGTTTTGGCTGGCTGGCTGGCTGGCTGGCTGTGTGTGTGTACGACGGGAAGGGGGAGGCGGCGGTGGATAGTGCAGTAGTTGTGTCGTTGGCACGGGCGTCGGGTGCGGCTGTGCGTAGTGGCGGAAAGGTGTCGGTTGCGGGAAGCGAGGCCGTCGTTGGCGGTGTCGCGTGCCTTCGTGAATCGAGTGGGGGCGGGGAAAGGAGCAGCGTGCCGCTGCGTCGTGGCCGTTAGCCAGAGGCTGTGCTTTGATAGTTTTGTGGACGGTTCGTGCGAGGCGATTTGTTGCCTGCCCTATGTTTGTTTGTTTGTTGTTTTGGAGACGACGACTGGTTGGTGGCGTGCGCGCGAGCGAAGTGGCGGTGTGCGTTTCCCGTGTCGACTGCCGGCCGGCGACAGGTGCGCCGTCGGTGGGGTGGGTGGCCGGCACAAGTAGGGGCGGCGGCGTCGTTGCGGTGTGTTTGTGTTGTCGGCGACAGCTGTTTGTGCGGTGCGTGTGAATGGTGGTGCAAACGTGTGCTGGCGTTGAGGCTGCGACCGCGGCGTGTTGTTGGTTGATGTTGAACAGCGGCTGTGTGCGGTGGTGGTGTTGCCGCACGTGCATCCGGCCCGGCGCGGAAAGCGCAGTTGCGGCGGCCCTTCGGTGCCAGCCACGTCGCGTGAGCGGCGGGTTGCTCTGGTCGACACGTGGTGCTCTGGTTTGTTGTTTGGTGCCCTTTGGCCGGTGGGTGGTCCGTGTGTCTCGGTATCTGGTCGTGGTCGTGCTGCCCGTTTGTCGGCGTTGTCCTGTGGCTTCGCTTTTGTTTTTGCGGCGTGCCGACGACCCGACGCGACCTTTACACCCAAAGTGTGGCGCCCGAAGGTGAACCAACGTCGTAATCCGACCTGGGCGCTTAAGCTCTAAGCCTAAGCTGAGCGAACCGAACCTGTAGCGTTGCGTAGCGTGAGGTGCGGTGAGGTCAGCCTCAGCGCCAAGTAAGCCAAGCTGTCCGGCCGTGAGGTGGGTGGGTAGGTAGGTGCGGCTGCTGCGGCCACCTGACGCCCGACGTGTGTTTGAATGCTTAACCTAAGTTTGAGGCTTAACCTAACCCAAGTGGCCTTAACCTAACCTAACCTAACCTAACCTCTGACGCCCGACGTGTGTTTGAATGCTTAACCTAAGTTTGACGCTTAACCTAACACCGACCCTTAACCTAACCGAGGTGCCCCTAACCTAACCTTAATGTAACGTAACCTAACCTAACCTCTGACGCCTGACGTGTGTTTTGAATGCTTAACCTAACCCAAGTGCCCTTAACCTAACCCACGTCCACCGAACCTAACCGAGACGTGTGAACCTAATGTCTAACTCGTAACGCGTGATGTTGGCTGTCGTGTGTGCTGACGGCAGATTGGGTTGGTCTGTAGTTGCGGATTTCGGGTTTGCCTCGGGCGAGGGGTTGGCTCGTAAGCGGCGAGGGGCGCTCCGGCGGAGCATGTTGCTTTGCAGGCGGCGCCCGTTTTTGCGGCGGGCACAATTGAAATTGTTGGGAAACGAACGAAAGGGCTGTGAATGTTGGCGGGCGAGAGGAGGAGGACGTGGCCCGACGGCTGCGGGCCGATCGGGAAACGGTGGGAGGGCGATGGGGCGGCGGAGGTGCGTTTGCACGGCCGTCATCGCCGCACGCCTCCGCTTGTGTGGCTGTGGCGCCGGCCGCGCTGGCCGGGCTGCCGCGGCGACGGTGCGGGGCTTTTGCCGAAGGTTTGGCCATTGTGGCCGGTCGCCGGCTGGGGCTGTGGGGGCGGCATTTGGGCGTGGGCGGCGATTCTCGGCGGGCCGACCCAGGCTGTAGCGCGCGGTGGCTGCAGTTTGGCCGTGGTTTGCGGCGCTGCCGTGGCGACTGGTTGGCGACTGTGGTGTGGCTGTGTGTAGCCCCATCCTCGGTGGTTTGAAAGGCGCGGGTGGTTGTGGCGCAGGTGTGGGGCTGCTCCGCACAGGCTGTCGGACGTTGGGCGGTAGCAAGCGCGGGAGGCGCGGCGCGGCGGCGCGCAGAGTGGCGGCCGCTCTCTCGGCCGTCCGCGCCCGCCCGCGACACTGGCTGGGCCTGTGCGTCGAGGCGGCTATTCCTCTGCTGTGCGCTCCGCTCGCTGCGTGTCTCCTCTCGCTCTCGCTGCTCGCTGTGTGTTAACGCGCGTCGTCGAAATGGCAGATCAGGCGGCTACGAACGAGACTGCTGCGGCACCCGCCGCCACCGGCACTACGAAGAAGGCAAAGTCTGCGTCGTCTGCGAAGAAGCCGCGCGCCAAGCCTGCGCACCCGCGCACCTCTGAGATGGTGACGGCCGCCATCAAGAGTCTGAAGGAGCGCGGCGGATCGTCGCTGCAGGCGATCAAGAAGTACATTGCCGCGCACTACAAGCTGGACGCGGAGAAGCTGGCGCCGTTTATCAAGAAGTACCTCAAGTCGGCCGTGGTGGCGGGCGAGCTGGTGCAGACGAAGGGGAAGGGCGCGTCCGGCTCTTTCAAGCTTGCCGGCGCCGGCGGCGGGGCGGCTGAGGGCGGCAAGGCTCGTGCTGGCGGTGCCAAGAAGAAGCGCGCCGCTCCGGCCAGCAAGGAGAAGAAGGGCGCCCGTGCGGCCGGCGCAAAGAAGGCTGGTGGCGTGAAGGCGGCGACTGGTCGGAAGGCGGGCGCCGCCAAGAAGGCGTCTGCGGCGTCGGCCGCTCCCGCCGGTGCGAAGAAGGCGGCTGCTGCCAAGCCGGCCAAGGCCAAGTCGCCGTCGAAGGCGAAGAAGGCCGCCAAGGTTCCGACGAAGAAGCCGAAGGCGCCGCGCCCGAAGAAGGCGACGACGCCGTCTAAGGCGAAGGCTTCGCCCAAGAAGAAGAAGTAGAGAGGAATGGGAAAGGAAGGGTTGGCGGTTGACTCCGTCGTCCGCACCCCCCGTCCCCGTCGTCTAGTGGCGCGCAACAGACGCGCGGCCCAAAACGGCCCTTCTCAGGGCCATCAAAGCACGTCGGGAAGGTTTTGATTGTCGTGTTTGTGTTGCGGTGTGGTTGTGTCGTCTGGCGTTTCTGTATGCCCGTGTGTGGATACTGTTTGCGTGCCGTGGTGGTTGGATTGCGGGGGGGGGGTCGGTGGCGGGTGCGGGCGGCGGTAGCGGTTTTGTCGTTGCGGTTGATTGTCGCCGTTTTTTTTTTTTTGGTCGCGGCCGGCCGACGGTTGGTTTTTGTTGTCATGTTGTTTGAATACTTTGGTTGGCCTGCCTGCCGTCTTCTCGGATGTGTCTTGTCTTGTGTGTGTGTTCTTGCAACGGGGGCGGGGGACGTTGAGATGTGGAAAGGGTCGGTGGCGTTGGACGTGCCTGGCTTTTTGTTTCGTTTTCTTTTCGAAACGAAGCGGCGGCCGGCCGTGTGGTTGACGGCGTCGGCCGATGGGTATTGTGCGCTTTGAGCGCCGCGCCGGGGAGGCATGATGTTGATTGTTGCGCGCGCCAGCAAGCTGGCAGGGGAGAGCGGCTGTGGCGGACGGACGGGAAGTGGAAGTGGTGTTTTGTCTTTGGTTCTGTGGTTGTGGGGCGAGAGGCGACCGACAAAGTTTGCTCGCGACGGAGTGATGTTAGTGGCCCTTAAAAGGGCCGTTTTGTTTGTTGCGTGCGTGGGCGGTGCCCAGCGGCTGGCGCGGTGTTTAGGCGCGCTCGCCGCGGATGCGGCGCGCGAGCTGGATGTCCTTGGGCATGATGGTGACGCGCTTGGCGTGGATTGCGCACAGGTTGGTGTCTTCGAAGAGGCCGACGAGGTAGGCCTCGCTGGCCTCCTGCAGGGCCATGACCGCGGAGCTCTGGAAGCGCAGGTCGGTCTTGAAGTCCTGGGCGATCTCGCGCACTAGGCGCTGGAATGGCAGCTTGCGGATGAGCAGCTCTGTGCTCTTCTGGTAGCGCCTGATTTCTCGCAGGGCGACGGTGCCCGGCCTGTAGCGGTGGGGCTTCTTGACGCCGCCGGTGGCGGGCGCGCTCTTCCTCGCCGCCTTGGTGGCGAGCTGTTTGCGCGGCGCCTTTCCGCCGGTGGACTTGCGGGCCGTTTGCTTTGTGCGGGCCATAGCGGTAGCGGTTAGCGGAGCGGCGTGGAGGCGAGCGAGGTGCTGCGTCGGGTGCTGCCTTGACGACACGGGCGCGCGCCAGCCACCGTGGTGCGCTTATATGCCCTCGGTTGCGCGTGGTGGGGGGGAGGGCGGGCCAGAGTCTATATAGGGGGGCTGGCGCGTGCGCCGGGCGCAGACCGTAGCCGACTCGCTAGCGCCGGGTGAGGAGCCAGCCGCTGCAGCAGACGCTTTGCTTGCCTTGAGCTTTTTGAGGATTTAGAAGAGATGACTGGCCGCGGCAAGGGAGGAAAGGGGCTCGGCAAGGGTGGCGCCAAGCGGCACCGCAAGGTGTTGCGCGACAACATCCAGGGCATCACGAAGCCCGCGATCCGCCGCCTGGCTCGCAGGGGCGGCGTGAAGCGCATCTCTGGTCTGATCTACGAGGAGACCCGCGGAGTGCTGAAGGTGTTCCTGGAGAACGTGATCCGCGACGCGGTGACGTACACTGAGCACGCCAAGCGCAAGACTGTGACGGCCATGGACGTGGTGTACGCCCTGAAGAGGCAGGGGCGCACCCTGTACGGTTTCGGCGGTTAGGCGCGTCGCAGCCGGTGTGCTGTGCCGCGTTGGCCTTCCCGCGGCCGTGGGAGAGACGAAAACGGCCCTTTTCAGGGCCACCACACTGTTCGGAAATTGAAAAGTGCGAAAGAGTCTGTGTTGTTGCTG